>NW_016910353.1:363747-375886 GCF_001483705.2 Eufriesea mexicana
AAGAGCGGTGTATAGAACAAAAGTAAATGTTAACCTATCCTAACGTATCCAAACGTAATACACCCAAGCGCAACCTAACCTAACCTCATGTATCGAGACCACTATCGCTGGCATAGCCAGGTCCAAGCAGAATATACTAAGGTACAGTAGAGCGCAGAGGGTAACCAAATAGCACTGTATAGCATAAAAATCAAAGATATCCTATCCCAAACTTACCGAACGTAACAAATTCAAACGTTATACATTTGTGACTTGCGTGCCGAGACCACTGTTGCTGGTCTCCCCAGAATCAAGCAGAACATTCTGAAGCACAGTAGTGCGCAGATGTACACCGAACAACAATCCATACCACGTAAGTCAAGACCATCCAAACCTAACCCAGGCTAACATACCCCAACCAAACGTAGCGTAACTCAACCTTACGTACCGAGACAACTATTACCGGCCTCCCCATAGACGAGCGGAGCGTAGTGGAGCAATGTGGAGAGCAGAAATCCACCGGATGTCTGTGTATATCACGAAAATCATAGCCGGATGTACCTGACCTTTGCGATATGAACAGCAATGTGGTCGATTCCTGACCTCTACCGTGCCATAGTATATTCTGCTTGGCACTGCGGAGGCCGGCAATAGTAGTCTTGGTGCGTTAGTTTGAGTTAGGCTACGCTTGCTTATGGTTCGCTTGGTTAGGTTGGTAAAGGATAGCTTTGACTTTTGAGGTATGCACTGCTATTCGGTTGTTTTGTGCGATCTACTGTGCTCTAATATGCTCTTGTGGGCACTGCGGACGCCAGCAATAGTGTTCGTAGCACGATAGGCTGATTTATGTTCCGTTTGGTTAGCTTTAGTTGGGAAAGGTTTGGTTGGGATGTCTCTGACCTTTGTGCTTAAAATGCTGTTCGATGGATCTTTGCGCTCTACAGTGACCAAATATGTTCTTCTTGTCTCTGCGGAGGCCGGAAATTGACGTTTCGTCTCGCCAGGCTTATTCATACTACGGTTTGTTATGTTAGGCTTGGTTAAGTATGCTAATATTGTGGCTTTGCCTTTTGTGCTATACACTACTATTTGGTGGACTTCTGCGCTCTACTGCGCTCTAATATGTTCATCTTGACACTGGGGGTGCCAGGAATAGTGGTCTCTACAAGTTCCTTTGAGTCCGGCTACGTTTGGTTCGGTGAGGGTAGGTCAGGTTAGGTTAGTATATCCTTGAATTTTGTGCCTTACACTGCATTACGGCGGATCTCGGCAAACTAGTATGCTCTGTTATATTCTCGTTCTCTCCTGGGAGGTCAGCGACAGTGGTGTAGGCACGTTATGTTGAGTTAGGTACGCTTGGAAATGCTATGCCTGGATCGGTTATGCTAGGATAGCTCCGACCTTTGTGGTGTACACCGCTTTTCGGTGGACATCTGTACTCTACTGCGCTGTAGTGTATTCTGCTGGTCATTGGGGATGTCAGCTGGAACGTTCTGTGCACGTTAGGCTGAGTTAGGTTACGTTCGATTATGTTATGCTTGCTTCGGTTAGGCAAGGATAGATTTGACATTTGTGCTGTGCACTGTTATTCGGTGGACTTCTGCGCGCCACTTTGTTCTAATATGCTCTGACTGGCTGTGCGGGGAGGGGGGCAGCAATAGTTGTCTCTTCGTGTTAGTTTGAGCTATGGTACGTTTGGTTAGGTTAGGTTAGATTAGGCTTGGTTGGGAATAGCTCTGACTTTCGTGTTATACTCTGCTATTCGGCGGATATCCGCACTCTACTGCCCTCTACTGTTTTCTGCTTGGCCCTGGCAGGGCCAGCAACAGTGTTTGCGGCACTTCATGTTGAGCTTGTCTACATTTGGTTTGCTTATGTTGGCTCGGGTTTGGTTTGGATATCTTTGAATCTTCTACCGTACGCTGCAATTCTGTGGACCTCTGCGCCCTACTCTGATCTATTATTTTCTGCTTGGCCTTGCGGAGGCCAGCAGCAGTGGTCACGTCACGACAGGTTGGGACAGGTTACGTTTGGTAGTGTTAGGTTACGTTTGGTTGGGTGAGGTTGGCTCTGACTTTTGTGGTACACAAAGCTATTCTCTGGACTTCTGCGCTCTACAGTGCTCTATCACACCATGCTTGGCTCTCGTGAGCCCAGTAATAGTGGTCGCGGCGCAGTAGGTTGGGTTATGTTACGTTATGTTACGTTATGGTTGGTCACGTTATGAGAGGATAGCTCTACCTCTTCTGCTCTGCGCTCCTGTTCGGTGTATTTCTGCGCTCTACTGTGGTCTAATATCTTCTGCGTGGCTATGGAGAGGCCAGCAATAGCGTTCCCTGCTCGTTAGGTTTAGTTACTCTACGTTTGTTCTTTTATGCTTGGGCAGGTTATGTTTGTATGTATTTGACATTTGCGCTATACACTGATATTTGGTGGCGTTCAGCGATCTCTTGTACTCTAGTTAGCTCTGATTGTCTCCGAGTATGCCAGCAATAGTGGTCTCTGCACGTTACATTTAGTTAGGCTACGTTTGGCTAGGTTAGGTTATGTCAGGTTTGGAAGGGATAGCTCCATCTTTTCTGGTGTACACTGCTGTTCGGTGGACTTCTGCGCTCTACTTTGCTCTACTGTGCTCAGCTTCACTCCGGGAATTCCAGCAATTGTGTTCTCGGCGCGTTAGGTTGAGTTACGTTACCTATGGCAATGTTAAGTTCCGTTAGGTTAGTATAGGGTAGCTTCGACTTTTGCGCTATACACTGCTATGCGGAGGATTTCTACTATCTACTGTGCCCTAATATGTTTTGGTGGTCTCGCCGCGTTAGGTATAATCAGATCGCGTTTTGTTAGGTTAGACTTGTTCGCGTTAAGTTAGGATATCTTTGACAACTGTGCTCAACACTGCTATCCTATGGACCTCGGGACTCTACTGTGCTCTACCGTGTTCTGCTTGTCCCTGTGTGCGTAAGCAGCAGTTGTCGCGGCACGTTAATTTGGGTTACGTTACGTTTGGTTAATTTAGGTTCGGTAGTGTTTCGTCAGGATATTGAAGACTTTTGCGCTATGCACTGCTCCCCGGTGGGTTTCTCCCCGCTGCTGTGCTCTAATATGCTCTGGCTGGCTCTGTGGATGTCAGCAATTGTGGTTTCGGCGCGTTAGTATAAAGTAGGGTACCTTCCGTTAGGTTATGTTTTATCAGGTTTGGTAAGTGTAGCTATGACTTTGGTGCTCTATACTGTTTTCGGTGGATTTCTGCACAGTTGGGTTATGTTACGTTATGTTACGTTATGGTTGGTCACGTTATGAGAGGATAGCTCTACCTCTTCTGCTCTGCGCTCCTGTTCGGTGTATTTCTGCGCTCTACTGTGGTCTAATATCTTCTGCGTGGCTATGGAGAGGCCAGCAATAGCGTTCCCTGCTCGTTAGGTTTAGTTACTCTACGTTTGTTCTTTTATGCTTGGGCAGGTTATGTTTGTATGTATTTGACATTTGCGCTATACACTGATATTTGGTGGCGTTCAGCGATCTCTTGTACTCTAGTTAGCTCTGATTGTCTCCGAGTATGCCAGCAATAGTGGTCTCTGCACGTTACATTTAGTTAGGCTACGTTTGGCTAGGTTAGGTTATGTCAGGTTTGGAAGGGATAGCTCCATCTTTTCTGGTGTACACTGCTGTTCGGTGGACTTCTGCGCTCTACTTTGCTCTACTGTGCTCAGCTTCACTCCGGGAATTCCAGCAATTGTGTTCTCGGCGCGTTAGGTTGAGTTACGTTACCTATGGCAATGTTAAGTTCCGTTAGGTTAGTATAGGGTAGCTTCGACTTTTGCGCTATACACTGCTATGCGGAGGATTTCTACTATCTACTGTGCCCTAATATGTTTTGGTGGTCTCGCCGCGTTAGGTATAATCAGATCGCGTTTTGTTAGGTTAGACTTGTTCGCGTTAAGTTAGGATATCTTTGACAACTGTGCTCAACACTGCTATCCTATGGACCTCGGGACTCTACTGTGCTCTACCGTGTTCTGCTTGTCCCTGTGTGCGTAAGCAGCAGTTGTCGCGGCACGTTAATTTGGGTTACGTTACGTTTGGTTAATTTAGGTTCGGTAGTGTTTCGTCAGGATATTGAAGACTTTTGCGCTATGCACTGCTCCCCGGTGGGTTTCTCCCCGCTGCTGTGCTCTAATATGCTCTGGCTGGCTCTGTGGATGTCAGCAATTGTGGTTTCGGCGCGTTAGTATAAAGTAGGGTACCTTCCGTTAGGTTATGTTTTATCAGGTTTGGTAAGTGTAGCTATGACTTTGGTGCTCTATACTGTTTTCGGTGGATTTCTGCACTCTACTGTGCTCTACAGTAATCTGCTTGGTCCTTGGGTGACCATCAACAGCGGTCCCGGCACGTTACGTTAAGCTCGCCTACGTTCGGTTAGGTTATGTAGGCTTGTGTTAGGTTGCATTCCTTTGACGATTCTGCTGTACAATGCGATTCTATGGATGTGTGCGCTCTTCTATCGTCTAATATGTTCTATTTGGCTCTCAGGAGGCCAGCAATGGTGGTTGCGGCACGTTAGGTTGAATTTGGTTACGTGTGGTAATGGTACGATTGGCCATGTTACGAGAGGGTAGCTTTGACCTTTGCGCTCTACAGTGCTATTCGGTGATTGCAATTCGGTGGATTTCCTCCCTCTAGTGCCCTCTGGTATGCTCTGCCTTGCTGTGAGGGGCAAGAAATTGCGGCCGCGGCACGTTTGTTTGAGTTACGTTACGCTTTGGTAGGTTACGTTAGCATCGGTTAATTTTGGATCGATTTAACTTTCCTGCCATGCGCTGCGCTTAAATGGATTCGTGCGCCCTACTCTCCTCTAGTGTTCTGCTTGGCTCTGTGGAGGCCAGCAATAGTGGTCGCGTGTAGCTTAGTTGAGACAGGTTACATTCGGTTAGGTCAGGATAGCCTTGACTTTTGCGCTACACACAGCTAGTCTATGGCCTTATACGCTCTGTAGTGCTCCGTCTCTCTTTGTTTTGCTCTCGTGAGTTCAGAAACAGCGGCCGTGGCAAGTCAGTTTGAGTTAGGCTACGTTTGGTTACGTTAGTACAGGGTTGCTTCGACTTCTGTGCACTGCGCTACCCCTCAGTGTATTCCTGCGCTCTACTGTGCACCAATATGTCCTGCTTGTCTCTGGGGATGCCAGCAATAGTAGCCTCGGCACGTCGTGTCGCGTTAGTATACGTTTGGTTAGGTTGGGTTATGTCAGATTAGATCAGAATATCTTCAATTTTTCTGCTTTCCAATGCAATGCGGCGGATTTCAGCGCTCTACTGTGCTCTGGTGCATTCTGCATGGCTCTGGGGAGGTCAGTAATAGCAGTGTGCGCACGTTAGGTTTAGTTAGGTTACGTTTGGTTACATTACGTTTGCTTAGGTTAGGCTGGGATAGATTTGACTTTTGAAATATACACTCCTGTTCGATGCATTTCTGCGCTCCGCAGTGCTTTAATGATTTCTACTTTCCCCAGGAGAGGCCCGGCAATTGTGGTGCCGTCTCGATAGCTTTAGCTATACTACGTTTGGTTAGGTTACGTTAGGTTATGTCAGGTTACGATGGCTTTGGCTTTTGTGATAAACACTGCTGTTTCGTGGATTTCTGCGCACTACTGTGCCCTAATATTTTCTGCTTGGCTCTGGGAGGCCAGAAATAGGTGTCCCATCAAGTTATGTTGAGTTATGCTGCGTTCGGTTATGTTAGGTTAGCTCACGTTAGGTGAGGATATCTTGGACTTTTCTGCTTCACACTGCTCAGCTGCGGTTTTCAATGCTTTGCTGTGGTCTATGATATTCTCATTGGCTCTGGAGAGGTAAGCACTAGCGTTCTATGCATGTTAGGTCGAGTTATGTTACGTTCGGTTGTGTAACGTTTGCTTAGGTTACGCTTGGATAGTTTCCACTTTTGTGCTATGCACTGCTATTCGGTGGACTTCTGCGCTTCACTATACCCTGCTCGACTTTGGGGTGGCCAATAATAGTGGTCTCGGCATGCTATGTTTATTTATGCTGAGTTCGGTTAGTATATGTTTGGTTAGGTAAGTAGAGGACAGCTCCGACTTTCGTGCTCTACACTGCCATTTGGTTGCTTTCTGCGCTTTACTGTGCTTTTATATGCTCTGCATGGCTGTGCGGTGGCCAACAACGGTGGCCTCGACACATTAGATTCACTTATGTTTCGTATGACCTGGTTAGGGTAGGCTATGTGTGGTCAGGACGGCATTGACACTTGTGCTTTACGCAGCTATTCGGAGGATTTCGGCGCTGGACTGGGCTCTGGTACATTCTGCTTGTCTCTGGAGAGGCCAGCAGTAATGCCCTCGGCACGTCAGTCTGAGATATGTTGCGTCTGGTTATGCTACGTTTGGTTAGGCTAGAATAGGATAGCTTAGAATTTTGTGCTACACACTGCCCTTCGGAGAATTTCTGCACTGTACGTTTATCTACTATATTATGTTCGACTCTTGGGAAGCCAGCAATGGTGGTCGCAGCACGTTAGGTTGAGATAGATAACGTTTGCTTATGTTACGATTGGTAAGTTTGAGATAGGAGGGAATTGACTTCTACGCTACACATCGCTATTCGTTGGTATTCTGCTATCTACTGTGCTCTAGTATATTCTGCTTGGCTCTGAGGAGGCCAGAAATATTGGTCTCGGCACGTTAATGTGAGTAACTTTGCGGTTGGTTGTGTCACGCTTCGTTAAGTTAGGATATGGTGGCTTCGTCTTTTGTGTTATGCTCTACTATTTGGCGGCTTTCTACGCTCTGTATAGCTCTACTGCTCTCTGCTTGACACTGGGGAAGCCAGTAATTGTTTTCTGGGCACACTAGGTTGAGACAGGCTACGTTTGGTTAGGTTATGATAGTCTGTGTTAGGTACGGATTGCTTTGACTTTTGTGCCATAAACTGCAGTGCGGTGGATTACTGCGCTCTACTGTGTTCTAGTATGTTCTGCTTGGCTCTTGAGAAACCAGCAATTGCGGCCTCTGCACGCTAGGCTGTGTTAGGTTACGGTTGGCTTGGCTAGGTTAGGATACGTTTGGCAAGGATAGTCTTGTCTATTGTGCTGTACACTGCTACACGGCCGATATCTGTGAACTGCATTGCTCTAGTAGCGTCTGCTTGAATCTGTGGAGTCGAGCAATAGCGGTTGTGGCACGCTTGGTTAGGATATGTCACGTTTGGTTAGGTTAGGTTAGGCAAAGTTCGGTTTGGATAGCTTTGACTATTGTGCTATACACAGCTATTGTGTCTATATCTGCGATTTGCATTGCTGTACGAGCGTCTGCTTGCCTCTGGGGAGGCCAGCAGTGGTGGTCGTAGAACGTTTGTTTGAGTAACGTTTCCTTTGTTTATGTTAGGTTACGTTGAGCTTAGTCAGTGTGTCTTTGTCCTTTGCTCTGTACGCTGCTATACGGTGGACTTCTGCGCTCTACATTGCTCCAGTATGATCTGCTAAACACTCGGGGGTCCAGAAATAGTGGTCGTCCCAAGTTAGGTGGCGTCATATTCCGTTCGGTTAGGTTAGGATACGTTGTGTCTGGTTAGGATAGCTTTGACTCTTGTGCTACACATTCCTATTATTTGAACTTCTGCTCTCTACTATGCGCTATCGCACTCCGCTTGTCTCTGCGAACGACAGGAATAGTGCTCATGGAAGGTTAGTTTGAGTTATGTTACCTTTGGTTAGGCTACGTTTGGTTATGCTTGGTTAGGATAGCTTTGCCTTTTGTTCTTTACACAGCTTTTCGGACGATTCCAGCGCCCCGCATTGATTTGCTATACTCTGCTTAGCACTCGCGAGGCCAGCAATGGCGGTGATGACCCGTTATATTCTGTTAGGCTACGATTGGTTGCGTTATGTTAGCTTGGGTTAGGTTTGGGTAGATTTGACTTTCGCGGTTAGCACTGCAACTTGGTGGATTTCTACGCGCTACTGCGCTCTAGTGTGTTCTGCGCGGCTCTGCGGAAGCCAGCAATAGCGGTGGCGGCACGATAGGATTAGTTATTCTACGCTCGTTTAGGGTAGGATAGGCCTGGATAGGTCAGGGTATCTTTGACTTTTGTGCTATACATTGCTATCTGGTGGCCTTCTGCGCTCTATCCTGCTGTATTATACACTGCTCGATTCTGGGGAGGCCAGTAATAGTGTTCTCGTTACGTTAGTTTGAGTTAGGTTAAGTTCGGTTAAGTTATGTTTGTTTGTGTTATGTTTGGCTAACATTGACATTTGTGCCGCACACTGCTTTGCGGTGGATTGCTGCGCATTACTGTGTTCTAATGTGCTCTGCTTGGCGCTGGGGATGCCAGCAGCAGTGTTCTCGGCACGTCATTTTGAGTTAGGCTTCGTTTGGCTCGTTCAGGTTTTGTCATGTTAGGTTGGGATATCCTTGAGCTTTGTGCTATACATTGCTATTTCCCGGCTCTCTGAGCTCTCCTGCGTTCCACTATACTCTGCTTGACTCTAGGGGGGCCAACAATAGTGGTCGCTGCACGTTGGGTTGTGTTATGCTACGTTCGGTTATATTACGTTTTGTCAGGTTGGGAGAGGATAGATTTGACTTTTGTGCTATACACTGATATTCGGTCGTCTTCTGCGCTCCACTGTGATGTGATGTGTACTGTTTGGCCCTCGGTCGCCAATCAATAGCGGTCGCGGCTCATTATATTCAGTTTGACTTCCTTCCGTTAGGTTGTATTTGCTGTGGTTAGGTTTGGATAGCATTAACTTTTCCACTATGCACAGCGATTCATTGCATTTCTGCACTCTGCACTCCTTTAATATGTTCTGCTTGGATCTGCGCAGGACAGGAATAGCGGTCGCGTCCCGTCAGGTTGAGTTGGGTTACGTTCGGTTACGTTACGGTTGGTTTGGTTAGGCGTCGCTAGATACGACTTTTGCGCTATACACTGCTATTCGGCGGATATATGCACTCTACTGTGCTCTAATAAGTACAGCTTGGCTCTGGGAGAGCCAGAAACGGTTGCATCGGCACGCTATGTTGAGTTAGCCTACGTATGGGTATGTTAGATTAGGTAAGGTTAAGTTAGGTTATCTTTGACTTTTACGATTTGCACGACAATGTGGCGGAATTCTGCGCATTACTGTGTTCTAGTATACTCAGGTTGGCTCTGTGGGAGTCAGAAAGAGCGGCCTGAGCACGTTAGGCCGGGATATGTTAGGTTTGGATATGTTATGCTTGGTCACGTTGGACTAGGATAGCTATGCCTTTTGTGCTATACACTACTATTTGGTAGATCCCTGCGCTCCACTGTGATCTGATATGTTCGGCTTGGATCTGGGATAAGCTACGATAGTGATCTCCACAACTTATGCTGAGTTATGCTACGTTTGGTTGGCTTAGGTACGGTGGGGTTATGCTAGGTTATTTTCACTTTTGTGCTTTACACTGCTACGCCGTGGATATCTGTTATCTACTGTGCTCTAGTATATTCACCCTGGCTCTCGGGAGGCCAGAAGTATTGGTGTAGGGCGGTGAGGCGGAGTTAGGTTACGTTTCGTTATGTACGATTTGTTAGGTTAGGAGAGTATAGCTTTGATTTTTTTTGCTTAACACTGCTATTTGGCGGATTCCTGCACCCTACTGTGCACTAAAATGTTCAGCATGGCTCACGGAGGGCCAGCAATTGTTGTATTAGCACGTGAAGTTGTGCTAGTCTACGTTTTGTTGGGCCAGGTTGGGTCAGGTAAGGTTAGCGTATCTATGATATTTGGTCTATTCTATGCTATTTGGTGGCATCCTGCGCTCCACTCTTCTCTAGTGTGTCTTGCTTGGCTCTGTGGATTCCAGTAATAGTGGTCTCGGCAAGTTAGGTAAAGTTAGGCTTCGATCGGTTTCACTAAGCTTTGATAGGTTAGGATAGGTTAGATTCGTCTTCATCGATATACACAGATATCCGCTGGATTTCGACTCTCTACATTGCTCTACTATACTCTGCTCGGATCTGGGGAGGCCAGCAATAGTGTTCGCTGCACGTTATGCTGAGTTAGGTTGCATTTGGGTATGTTAAAATTGGTTAGGCTCCGAGGCGGTAGCGCTGACTTTTGTGCTATACACTGCTATTCGGTCGATTACTGCGCTCTACTGTGGTCTAATATACCCTGCTTCGCTCTGGGAAGTCCAGAAATAGTGGGCGCGGCACGTCAGATTATGTTAGGTCACGTTCGGTTAGGTTAGGTTTGTGTCGGTTAGGTTAGGTTATCCTTGACTTTCGTGCTATACGCTGCCATTCCATGGACCTCTGTGCTCTACGATGCTCTACCATATTCTGCTTGTACGTGGGGAAGCAAGTAATAGTGGTCGCGGCGCGTTACGCATAGTAGTTCTGCGTTTGGCTAAGTTAGACTAGGCCTAGTTAGGTTACGATATCTTTGACTTTTGTGCTGTGCAATGTTATCTGGTGCCTTTGTGCGCTTTACTGTGACCTAATTAGCTCTGATTGTCTCTGAGAAGGCCAGCAATAGTGGTCTCGACACGTTGTGTTGTGATAGGCTACGTTAGATTACGTTAGGTTAGGTCAGGTTCGGAGAGGATAGCTCTATCTTTTCTGCTGTACACTGCTGCCTGGCGGATTTCGGCTCTCTACTTTGCTCTAATGTGTACAACTTCGCTCCGGGAAGGGCAGCAATAGTGGTCTCGGCGCTTTTGGTTGAGTTACGTTACGCATGGTTATGTCACGGTTAATTGGTTAGGAGAGGATAGCATTGACTTTCGTGCTATAGTCTGCTATTTGGTGGACCCCTTCGCCCCATAGGACTCTAATATTACGAGCGTGTCTCTGCGAAGGCCAGCAATAGTGGTCTCATCTCGTTATGCTGAGTCAGTTTACGTACGGATAGGTCGGGTTAAGCTAAGTTCTGAGTGGACAACTTTACCTTTTGTGCTGTACACTGCTATTCGGTGGATCTCTGCTATCTTCAGTGTTCTAGTATGTCCTGCGTGGATCTGGGGAGGGCAGCAATTGATGTCTTGTCACGTTAGGTTGAGTTAGCCTATGTTTAAATATCTTCTGTTGGTTTGGGTTAGGTGTGGGTTGCTTTGACTTTTACGATGTACACTGCGATTCTATTGATTTACGTGCTCAACTCTCCACTAATGGGTTCTGCTTGGCCCTGCGGAGGACAGCCATAGAGTTCGCGCCACGTCAGGTTGAGTTAGGTTACGTTTGGTTAGGTTAGAGACGGTTAGGATTGGTTAGGTTAAGTAAGGTTCGGCTAGGTTAGATTAGGTTATGTTAGGTCAGCTTAGTCTAGGTTAGGCTAGGCTAGGTTAGGTTAGGTTAGATAAAGTTACGTATCTTACCTTAACGCAACCTAACCGAAAGTAACCCAACTATGCGTGACGGGCCGAGGCCACTATTGCTGCCCTCCCCAGAGCCAAGCAGGACATATTTGAGCCCAGCAGAGCGCAGAAATCCATCGAATATTAATGCACAGCACGATAGTTTGAGCTATCCTAACCAAACTTATCGTAACCCATCCCAACCGAATGTAGCCTGGCTCTTCATAACTTGCCGGGGCCACCATTACGGGCCTGCCCAGAGCCAAGCTGAAAATATTAGGTACAGTACGGCGCAGAAACCCACCTAATAGCAGACCACATCACTAAAGCCCAATCCATCTTAACCAAACTTAACCAATCGTAATATAACCAAATGTAACCTAACTAACCTGACGTACCGCGAACCTTACTGCTGGCCTCCACAGTGCCAATCAGAATACATTAGTGGTGAACAGACCGCAGATATCCACAGAATCGCAGTGAACATCAGAACAGTCGAAGCTACCCGAACGCATCCCAAACCAACAGAACATATCCAAACATAGCCTAACTCAACGTAACGCGAAGCGAAAGCTAATGCTGTCCACCCCAGAGCCAAGCTAGTAATACTAAAGCACGGTAGAGCGACGAAATCCACCGAATAACAGCAGGCTATAGCCCTAAAGTCAAAGCTACCCTCTCCAGACATTACCAATCTTAACGGAACCGAACGGAACCTAACTCAACATAATGTGCCACGACCACTATTGCTGGCCTCCACAGAGCCAGGCAGAACATATTAGGGGAGAGTGGCCCGCTGAAATCCACATAACCCCAGTG
>NW_016910353.1:375898-389877 GCF_001483705.2 Eufriesea mexicana
AGCTACCCGGACCGATCCCAAACTAGCAGGACATAGCCAAACATAGCACAAATCAACCTAACGCGCCGAGACCGCTGGTACTGCCCTCTCCAGAGCCAAGCAGGTAAAACCAAAGCACTGTAGAGCGCAAAAAGCCACCGAGTAGCAATGTGCGGCACAAGAGTTAAACCTACACTAACCAAACTTAGCCTGATCCAGTCTAACCAAACGTAACCTTACCCAACATAACGTGCCGGGGACACTATTGCTGGCCATCCGAGAGCCAAGCTGAAAATACAAGAGGCCTGAAGGGCGCAGGAATCGGCCTAATAGCAGACTGTAACACTAAAGTCAAAGCCATCCTCTCCTAACCTATCCAATCCTAACATAACCAAGCGTAACCTATCTCAACCTAACGTCCTGAGACTTCTATTGCTGCCCTCCTCAGAGCCAAGCAGTACATACAAGATCATTGTGGGTCGCAGATATGCACCGAATAACAGTGTGCAGCGCAAAAGTTTAAGCTACCCTTCCCAAACATTGCCCAACCCAACAAATCCGAACGTAACCTGAAACAACATAACGTGTCGAGGCCACTATTGCATGCTTTCCTTGAGCCGAGCTGAAAATATTAGAGCACTGTAGGACGCAGAGACCCACCTAATAGCAGACAGTTGCTCTAAAGTCAGAGTTATCCTACGCTAACCTAACCAAACTTGACATAAACGTACGTAACCTGACACAACATAACGTGCCAGGACCACTATTGATGGCGTTCGCAGAGCCAAGCAGGGCATGCTAGAGTCCAGTGGAGCGCAGAAATCCTGCGAATAGCAATGTGCAGCACAAAATGTAAAGCTATCCTTATCAAACGTAACCGAGCGTAGCCTGACTCATCATAACGTGCCGAGTCCACTATTGCTGGCCTTGCCAGTGATAAGCTGAACATACTAGAGCACCGTGGGGCGCAGAAATCCACCTAACAGTAGACTACAGCGCTAAGACAAAGCTATGCCCTGCTAACCTAACCAATCGTAACACGTACAAACCTATCCTATCTAAACCGATCCAGCCGCGACCACCATTGCTAGCCTCCGCAGAGCCAAGCAGAACATATTAGTGAAGAGTAGATACCAGAAATCCACATAAACGCAGCGAATATAGGAAAAGTCAAAATTACACAAACCTAACCCGAATCAGCAGAACATAACCAAACATAGCATAACTCTAAGTAACGTGCCGAGGCCTTTATTCCTGCCGTCCCCAGAGCCAAGAAGTACATACTAGAGCACAGTAGGGCGCAGAAATCCACCGAATAGCGTTGTACAACACAAAAATTAATGTTATTCTAACCAAACTTAGCCTAAACCTACCTAATCGAACGAAACTGTATGAACATAACGAGCCGAGACCACTTTTGCTGGACTTCGCGGAGCCGAGCTGAAAATATTAGGCACTGTATGTCGCAGAAACCAACCTAATAGCAGATGATAGCACTAAAGGCCAAGCTATCCTCCACAAACCTAACAAATCGTAACATAACCAAACGTATCCTAACTATCCTAACGTACCGCGAACATTACTGCTGCCTCCCCAGAGCCATGCATAACATACTAGTGGAGAGTGGACCGTCGAAGCCACTCGAACCCATCCCAAACCAACAGAACATAGCCAAACATAGCCTAGCTCAACATAACGTGCCCTGACCGCTATTGCCGCCCTCGCCAGAGCCAAGCAGGACACACTTGTGCACAGTAGAACACAGAAATCCGCCTATTAGCGGTGTACAGCACAATGTAACAGATATCATAACCAAACTTTACCCAACCTAACCTGACTGAACCTATCCTGAGACAACATAACGTGCCGATGCCACTACTGGTGGCATTCGCAGAGACAGGTCGAAAATATCAGGGCACTGAATGGCGCGGGAAGTTACCTACTAGCAGACTATAGCACTAAGGTCAAAGCTGTCCTCTCCTAACTTAACCAAACGTAACATAACCGAACGTAACCTAACTGAACCTAGCCTGCCACGACCGCTATTGCTGGCCTCCACAGAGACATGCGGGACACACAAGTTGGGAACAGAACGCAGAAATCCAAAGAATCGCAGGGTACATCAGAAAAGGCAAAGCTACCAAAACCTTACCCAATCGAACGGAACATAGGCAAACATAGCGTAACTGACCTAACGTGCCGATACCGATATTGCCGCCCTACCCAGAGACAAGCTGGATATACTGGAGAACAGTAGAACCCATAAATATACCGGATAGCGGTGTACAGCTCATAAGTTAAAGCACTCCCAACCAAACATTCTCTAACACAACCTAACAGAGTGTAACATGACAAAACATTACGTGCAGAGGCCACCATTTCTGGCGGTCCCAGAGCCAAGCTGCACACATTGAAGTGCAGTAGTGCGCAGAAATCCACCAAATAGCAGGCAGTAACACTAAAGGTATCGCTATCCTCTCCTAACATAACCAATCGTAACATAACCGAACATAGCATAACTCGACCTAACATGCCGCGACCACTACTGCTGGCCTCCAGAGAGCCAAGCAGAACACAATGATGGTGAGTAGAACGCAGGAATCAATAGAATCGCAGTGTACATCAGAAAAGTCATAGCTACCCAAGCCTAACGCAAACCAACGGAACATAACCGAACACAGCCTAACTCAACCTAACGAGCCGAGACCGTTATTTCTGCCTTCCCCAGAGCCAAACAGGACATGCTAGAGCACAGAGGAAGGTAGAAACCCACCGAATATCAGTGTACAGCACAAAAGTTAAAGCAACCCTGACCAAGCTTTTCCCAACCCAACATAACCGAACGTAACTTAACTAAACTTAATATGCCGCGAACAATATTGATGGCCTCGACAGGACCAGGCCGAACACATTAGTGGACAGTAGAACGCAGTAATCCAGGAAAGTCTAACCCAGACCAACAGAACATAACCGAACATAGCATAGCACAACCGAACGTGCCGTGATCGCTATTGCTGCCCCCCACCTCCGCCAGAGCCAAGCAGGACATACTAGGGCACAGTAGAGCGCTGAATTCCACCGAACAGCAGTGTATAGCACAGAAGCAGGTGCTATCCTAATCAAACTTAGCCTGACTCAGCCTAACCGAACGTAACATGACTCACCGTAACGGGCCGAGATCACTAATGCTGGCCTGCCCAGAGCCAAGCTGGGAATATTAGAGTGCTGTAGAGCGCAGGAATCCGCCTAATAGCAGACTGTAGCCCTAAAGTCAAGGCAATACTCTCCTAACCTAACCAATCGTAACATAATCAAACGTAGCCAAGCTCAACCTAACGCACCGCGACCACTACTGCTGGCCACCCCAGAGTCAAACAGAGCACATTAGTGAATTGTAGAACGCAGAAATCAATTGAATCGCAGTGTATAACAGATAAGTCAGTGCTATCCAAACGTAAACCAAACCAGCAGAACATAACCAAACGTAGCCTAACTCAAACCAACGTGCCGAGACCGATATTGCTGCCCGCTCCAGAGACAAGGAGGTCATACTAGATCACAGTAAAGCGCAGAAGTCCGCCGAATAGCAGTGTGCAACACAAAAGTTGAAGTTATCCTATCCAAACTAAGTCCACCCGACCTAACCAAATGTAACCTTTCCCAACATAAGGAGCCGAGACCACTACTGCTGCCATACCCAAAGGCAAACTGAAAATATTACAGCGCTGTAGGGAGCAGAAATCGTCCTAATAACAGACCATAGCGGTAAAGTCAAAGCTATCCTCCCATAACATAGCCAATCGTTACTGAACCGAACGTAACATAAATCAACCTAACATGCCGCGACCACTATTGCTGGCCTCACCTGAGCCAAGCAGAGCACACAAGTGCAGAATAGAACGCAGGAAACCATAGGATCGCAGTGTGCAGCACTAAAGTTTGAGCTATCTTAACCAGAATTATCCTAAATGGCCTAAGAGATCGAAACGTGACTCTAAATATCGTGCCTAAACCGCTATTGCTGCCCTCCCAAATGCCAAGCAGGACATGCTAGAGCACAGTAGAGCGCAGAAATCCATCCAAAAGCAGTGTACAGCACAAAGGATGAAGCTATCCTTACCGAACATAGCCTAACCAAACCTAACCGGGCCTAACCAGGCTCAACATACCTTGCCGACATCACTATCGCTGGCCTTCCTAGTGGCAAGCTGAAAAGTTAGAGCGCTGATAGGCGCGGAAATCCGCCTAGTAGCAGACTATAGCACCAAAGTCAAACCTGTCTTCTTCTATAATAGCGGAAAGTAACATAACCAAACGTATCCTGACCCAACCTAACGTGCCGCGACGGCCATTGCTGGCCTCCACTGATGCAAGCAGAACACATTAGTGCAGATTAGGGCGCAGAAATCCATAGAATCGCAGTTCATATCAGAAAAGTCAGTCCTACCCAAGCCGATCTCAAACCAACAGAACATAGCCAGGCATAGCCTAACTCAATCTTGCGAGGCGAAACCGCTATTGCTGTCCTCCGCAGAACCACAGCAGGACATACTAGAGCGCAGTAGGGCGTTGAAATCCTCCGAGTAGCAGTGTAAAGCACAAAAGTTGAAACTATCCTAACCTAACTTAGCCTAACCCTACCTAACCGAACGTAAGGAGGCAAAACGTAACGTGCCGAGACCACTACTACTGGCCTTGTCAGGGCTAAGCTGAAAATATTAGCGCACTGTAGGGCGCCTAAACCCACCTAATAGCAGACGATAGCACTAAAGTCAAAGGTAGCCACTTGTAACCTAAAGAATCGTAACATATCAAAGCGCATCCTCGCTTAACCTAACATGCTGCGACCACTGTTACTGGCCTCCCTAGAGCAAAGCAGAACATATTATTGCACAGCAGATCGCAGAAATCCATGGAATCGCAGTGTACCTCGGAGAAGTCAAAGCTACCCGAGCATAAACCAAGCCAACAGGACATAACCAAACATAGCCTGACTCAACCTAACGTACGGAGACCGCTATTGCTACCCTCCCCATAGCCAAGAAGAACACAATAATAGAGAGTAGCTCGCAGAAATCCACAGAATCGCAGTGCATATCAGAACAGTCGGAGCTACCCAGACCTATCCCAAACTAACGGAGCCTAGCCAAACATAGCCTAACACAATCTGACGTGCCGAGACCGCTATTGCTGCCCACCCCAGGGCCAAGCTGGACATACTGGAGCGCAGTAGAGCGCCTAAGTCCACCGAACAGCGGTGTGCAGAATAAGAGACAAAGCTATCATATACTAACCTATCCAATCATAACATTACCAATCCCGGCATAGCAAAAGCTATCGTGCCACGACCACAATTGCCGGCCTCCCGATATGTGAGCACAGTATACGAGAGCAGGGAGGAGGAGAGAAATCAACCACATAGCAGTGTACAGCACAAATGTCAAAGATATCCGTTCCTGACCTAACCGAACGCGCCGCGGACACAATTGCTTGCCTCCACAGAGCAAAGCAGAGGGCATTAGATAATAGTAGAGCGTAGAAATCCACCGAATAGCAGTGCATAGCACATAAGCTAAAGCTACCTTAGCCTAACCTAAGCAAACGTGAAATAACCTATCGTAACCAAACACAGCCTATCGACACTAGACCAGTATTACTGAGCTCCCATAGCAGAGCAGAACGTATTAAAGCACAGTGCAGCGCAGAAATACACCGAATAGCAGTGTACAGTGCAAAAGATAAAGCCACAGTTTCCTAACCTAACAAATCCTAGCACAACACGACGTAATATATCTGACAATAACGTACCTCGATCACCATTGCCGGCCTCCAGAGAGTCGGGCAGATCATAGTATATCATTGTAGAGCGCAGAAATCCACCGAATAGCAGTGTATAACACAAACGTCATAGCCATCCTGTCCAAACTTTACATACCCTAGCCAAGCCAAACATACTCTAACTCAAACAAACGCGCTAAGACCGCCACTGCTGAGCTCCGCAGAGCCCAACGGAACATGTGAGAGCTCAGTAGAGCGCAGAAATTCGCCAAATAGCAGTTTATAGTACAAAAGTCGAGACTAACATATCCTAACTTAAACAATCGTAACATTACCACACGTTATATAACCTGACTTAACGCGACGCGGCCACTATGGCTGGGCTCTCCATGGTCAAGCAGAACGTACTAGAGGTGGTGGAGAGCAAAAATCCATAGAATCGCGTTGTACGGCAGAAAAGTCAGAGCTACAAACACCTAGACCAAACCAACATAGCATTAACAAACGAAGCCTAACTAAACGTACTGTGCCACGACCACCATTCCTGGTTCCCACTGGTCCAAGAAGAATAAAGTATAGCACAGTAGAGCGCAGAAATTCACGAAATAACAATATAGACCACGAACGCTAAAGATATCCACACCAAACCCAAGCAAACGTAGCCAAATCGAACGTTGCCTAACGTTCCGAGACCGCAATTATTGGCCTCCACTGAGTTGGGCAGAGTATGGTAGAGCTATGTAGATCGTTGGAATCCACCGAATAGCAGTGTATAGCACTCAAGCTAACTCTACCCTATCCTAACCTATACAAACGTAATGTAAACATACGAAACGCAACTAAGCCAAAGTGCCGAGACCAACGTTTCTGGCCTCCCAAGAGCTACGCAAAACATATTAGAGCACAGCAGAGGGAAGAAATCCACCGAATAGCTGTGTATTGTGTAATATACAGTTCTATACCATCCTAACCTGTCCAAACGTAACATTACCAAACGTCGTGTGACCCAACCTAACGTGACGGGACCACTATTACCGGCCGCGGCAGAGAGAAGCGCAATATACTAGAGCCCAGTATAGTGTAGTAATCGACCTGATTGCAGTGTATAGCTCGAAAATCGGAGATATCCTGACCAAACCTAACATAACCTGCCAGACCAAACGTAACATAACCCAAACAAACGTGCCGTCACCAGAGACAAGAAGAATTTGATACAGCTCAGCGGAGCAAAGAGGTCCATGGATGATCAGTGCTGAGCATATACGTCAGAAATATTCTAACCTTACGAAACCTAAGCTAACCTAACCTGACCAAAAGGAACATAACCCAACAAAACGTGCCACGACCACTATTCACGGCGTCCACAGACACAAGAGGATTTTAATAGCACACAGTGGAGCGCAGACGCCCATAGGATAGCAGAGTATAGGACAAAAGTGAAAGCCATCCTAACGTCACGCAACGAAGCCTGATATAACCAAACGTACTCTAACTCAACCTAACCTGCCGCGACCACAATTTCTGGCATCCCGAGAGTCATGCAGAGTATAGTAGAGCAATGTAGAGCGCAGGAATCCACCGAAGGCCGGAGTATAGCACGAAAGTCTAAGCTATCCTCCCCTAATGTCGCCAAACGTAACATAGCCAAACGCAGCATAACTCAACCTATCGTGCCGGGTCCACTATTACTGGCCACCCCAGAACCGAGCAGAGTATAGCAAAGCAGCGTAGAGCGCATGGACCCATCGTGGAGCAGTGTATAGCACACAAGACAGCTCTAGCCTATCGTATATTATCCAAACTTAGTATAAACAAACGTAACCTGGCATAACATAGCGTGCCGAGACCACCATTGCAGAACTGTCCAGAGCCAAGCAGAACATATTAGAGCTGAGTAGACCGCAGACATCCGCCGTATTGCAGTGTGCGGCACTAAAGTCAAAGCTTCCCTTCCCTAACCAGACCAAACCTAACGCAGCGAAACGTAGCCTAACCCATCCTAACGTGCCCAGACAGCTATCGCTGCCCTCCCGTTTCCATGCAGGAGATATTAGAGGAGAGGAGAGCGCAGAAGTCCATAGAATCGCAGTGCATATCACAGGAGTCGAAGCTGCACTATCCCAACATAGCCAAACGTAACACAACCGAACATATCTTAACTAAACCTGACGCGCCGATACCACACTTTCATGCCACACCAGAACGAAGCTGAATATACTGGAACACAGTGGAGCGCCGAAATCCACTGCATTGCAGTGTGTATCACACGAGTCGAAGATATTCTAACATAACCTATCCTAACCTAGCCAAGCCAAGCGTAAACTAACTAAACATAACATGCGGAGAATAATGTTGCTGGCACCCACAGAGACAAGCTGGGCACATTAGAGCAATGTAGAGCGCCGAAATCCGTCAAATAACGGTGACCAGCATAAAAATCAAAGATACCCTAACTTAACCTAACATAATGTAGCGTTACCGAACGTTATATGTCTCAAACAAAGTGCCGAGGCCAGCGTTTCCGGCCTCCCCAGAGCCAAGCAGAACACACTAGAGCACAGCAGAGCGCAGACGTCTACACAAAAAAAAGTCTACACCACGAAAGTCAAAGCAACTCAAACCTAACCAAGACCAACATATCCTAACCAAACATAGCCAAAATCAAACTAACGTACCGAGACCGCTATTGCTGGTCTCCCCAGAGACGAACAGAGTACAGTAGAGCGATCTAAAGGGTATAAATGCAGCGAGTTGCTGTGTAAAGCACAGAAGCCGAAGCTACCCTGTCCCAACATAACCAACAGTGACATTATCAAACGTTGCCTAACAAAACCCGTCATGCCACGTACACTATTCCGGGCCTCCGCCGATTCGAGCAGAATATACCAGTGCACAGTAGAGCGCAAAAAGCCCCGAAATAGCTACATAAACCACAAAGGTCAAAGATATCTTAACCTAATTGGACCTAACCTATCCTAACCAAACATAGAATATCCAAATCTAACGAGCCGAGACCTCTACTGTTGGCATACCCAGAGCCTGGCAGCACATATTAGAGCACAGCAGAGCGCAGATATTCAACGAATAGCAGTGCACAGCCCAAAAGTCAAGGACATCCTAACCAAACCTAACCTAACCTATCCTATCCAAACGTTACCTAGCTCAACCTATCTTGCCACGACCGCTGTTTCTCGCATCCCGAGAGTCGAGCAGAGCACAGTAGAGTAACGGAGAGCGCCGAAATCCACTGAATAACAGTGTGCAGCATAAAGGTCAAAGCTATCCCGCCCTAACCGTGCCAAACCGAACCAGATCAAACGTAACGTAGCACAACCAAACGTGCCGCGACCGCTATTGCTGGCCTCCCCAGTGCCAAGCAGAACATATTAGAAGAGAGTAGGCAGCAGATTTCCATAGAATCGCAATGTACAGCAGAAAAGTAAAAGATATCCAAACGTAGCCTGAAGAACCTTAACCTAACCTAACGTAGCAAAGTTCAATGTAACGTGCCGCTACCACTATTGCTAGCCACACCAGGTCATAGCAGATCAGAGCAGAGCACAGTAGCGGGCAGGATTCCACCGAATAACTGTGTATAGCATGTTGGTCGAAGCTAACCTAACCAAACCTATCCTAACCTAACTTAACAATACTTTACCTAACTCTACCTAACGAGCCACGACCTCCATGACTCGAATGCCGAGGGTCGAACAGAGAATAGTAGAGCAATGTAGGGCACAGGAATCCACCGAATAGCAGCGTATAGCACAAAAGTCAGGTCTCTCATATCCTAAGCCACCCAAACGTAACATAGCCAAACGCAGCCTATCTCAGACTAACGCGCCGAAACCAAAACTTCTGGCCTCTCCATAGCAAAGCAGAATATAATAGAGCACAGCAGTTCACAGATATCCTCCGAATGGCAGCGTTTAGCACAAAGAATAAAGCCATTCTGACCAAACCTATCCTAACCTGACCTAGCTTGACCAAAAGCATCGTAACACAGCCACACGTGCCACGGCCACTGTTGCTGGCCTCTCCAGATTCAAACAGATGCCAGTAGAGCAATGCAGCGCACACATGTCGACAGAATAGCAGAGTAGAGCGCAAAAGTCAAAGCCACCCTATCATAACCTAGCCAAGAGTGTCGTAACCAAACGTAACATAACTCTTCCTAACGTGTCGAGACCTCTACTGCTGCCGTCCACAGGGCCGAGCAGAACATATTAGAGGGACTAGATCGCAGAAGTCCATAGAAACGCAGTGTATAGCACAATAGTCTAACCAACCCTATCCTAACATAGCCAAACGTAAAATAGGGGAAGGTAGTATAACTCATACTAACGGGCCGGGACCACTGTTTCTTGCCTCCCCAGGGCCAAGCGGAATAATATACTACAGCAGAGTAGAGCGCAGTAATCCACTGCATTGCAGTGTGTACCACAAAAGTCAAAGGTATCATACGCTATCCTGTCCTAACCTACCCTAACCAAACGCGGCCCAACTAAACATGACGCGTGGAGAATACTATTGCTGGCCACCGCAGGGACAAGCAGAGCATATTACAGGAATGTAGAGCGTACGAATCCACGACATAGCGGTGTATGGCGTAAAAGTCAAATCTACCCTATCCTAACCTAACCAAACGTATCATCTCTTAACGTTCTCTGTCTCAACCTTACGTGCCAAGACCACCATTGCTGGCCTTCCCAGCGCCTAGCACGGCATATTAGAGCACAGTAGAGCGCAGAAATCCACCGAATAGCAGTGTATAGCACAAAAGTCAGAGACGTCCTGACCAAACTTAACCGAACCTAACGTAACCAATCGTAACCTGCCGCAACCAAACGTGCCACAACCGCTATTCATGGCCTCCCCAGATTCTAGCAGATGATGGTAGAGTAATGCATTGCACAGGTATCGAGCGAACAGCAGTGTACAGCACAAAACGCAAAGCTATCCTATCCAAACGTTTCCGAACCTAGCCATGCCAAGCGTAACTTAACTCAACCTAACGTGTTGCGACAACCACTGCTGGTCTCCCGACGGCCATGCAGAACATAATAGAGGAGAGCAGTGCGCTGAAATCCATAGAATCGCAGTGCATAGCACAGTAGTCGAAGCTACGATATCCTAACGTAGCCAAACGTAGCATAACCGAAAGTAGCATAGCTCTATTTATCGTGCAGAGACCACTATCGCTAGCCTCACCAGAACAAAGCAGAGAATATTAGATCACAGTGGAGCGCAGAAATCCACCGGACAGCAGTGTATAGCACAAAAGTCAAAGCCATCCTAAACAAACCTAGTATAAACTGAGCTAAGCAAACGTAACATAACACAACCTATCGTGACGCCACCGCAATTGCTGGCCTTCCCAGTGTCGAGTACAGTATAGTAGAGCAACGAAGAGCGCAGGAATCCTCCGAATTGCTGTGTATAGCACAAAAGTCAAAGCCATTCTAGCCGAACTTATCCTAACCCAAGCAAACGAAACGTAGCATAGCTGAACAAAACGTGCCACGACCACAGTTGCTGTCCTTCCCAAGCCAAACAGAGCATAATGCAGCACAGTAGAGCGCAGAAATCCCCCGAATAGCAGTGTACAGCGCATAAGTCAAAGTTATCCTATCCTAACTTAAGCACACCTTACACGACCATACGTAGCATAACAAAACCTAACGTGCTGCGACCACCATCCCTGGCGTCCCCGGAGACAAGCAGAGTGTCACAGCGTGCAGTAGAGCGTGGAAATCCAGAGAGTAGCAATGTGCATCACAAAAGTCAAAGCCAACCTTACCAAACGTAACCTACCCTAACCAAGCCAAACGTAACCTAACTCAAGCAAACGTGCCACGACCACTATTGCTGGCCTCCCCACACACAGGCAGAGTTTACCAGAGCCATGTAGAGCGCAGATATCGCCCGAACAGCAGCGTATAGCGCAAATGTCGCAGCTATCCAAGCCAAAACTGACCCAACCCAGCCAATCGAAACCAAACATAACTCAACCTAACGAGCCGAGACCACAATTGCTGGCCTACCCGGAGCAATGCAGAACATATTTGACCACGGCATACCGCAGAAATCAACGATACAGAGGTGTACATTGCGAAAGACAATGGTATCCTACCCTAACCAGGCCAAACCTAACGTCATGGAATGTAACATAACTTAGCCTAACGTCACGTGTCCACTATTGCTGCGCTCACAGAGCCAAGCAGGACATATTAGATGGGAGTAGAGCGCAGAAGTCAATAGAATCGCAGTGCATAGTACAATAATCGAAGCTACCCTATCCTAACAGAGCCTCACGTAACGTAACCGAACGCAGCTCAACACAACCTAACGTGCCGAGACCACTATTGCTAGCCTTCCCATCGACATGCAGAATATATTAGACGAGAGTAGAACGCAGAAATCCATGGAATCGCAATGCATGGCACAATAGTCGTAGTTACCCTCTCCCAACATAACCATACGTACCATAACCGAAGATAGCATAGCTCAACCTAACGTGCAGAGACCAGTGTAGCTAACCTCCCCAGAGCCAAGTAGAATATGCAAGAGCACTGTAGAGCGCTGAGATCCACCGAATAGCAGTGTATAACTCAAAAGTCAAAGCTATCACCTCCATACATAACCACCCATAATATGACCAAACGTAACGTAGCACATACTGGTATGCCACGACCAGTATCGCTGGCCTCGCGAGAGCCTATCAGAGCGTAGCAGAGCAATGTAGGACGCTGAAGTCGACAGAATAGCAGCGTATATCACAAAAGCAAAAGATATCCCCACCAAACCCAACCAAACCTAACATAAACGAACGTAACATAACACAGCCTAACGTACCAAGAGCATTATCCCTGGCGTCCACAGAGACAAGCAATGTGTGGTAGCGCATTGAAGAGCGCTGAAGTCCATAGAAGAGCAGTGTGTAGCACAAACGTCTAAGCTATCCTAACCTAACACATCGCAACGTACCTAGACAAACATAACCTAACTCAGCCTAACGTGCCGAGACCACTATTGCTGCCCTCACCAGAGCCAAGTAGAACATATTAGAGTGGAGTAGGGCGCGGATATCAATAGAATCGCAGTGAATGTCAGAAACGTCAAGGCTACCCGAGCCTAATCCGTATCAACGGAACATAAACGAACATAGCCTGACTCAACCAAACGTGCCGAGACCTCTATTGTTGGCCACCCCAAAGCCGGGCAGGACATACTGGAGCACAGTTGAGCGCAGTAATCCATCGAATAGCAGTCCACCGCACAAAAGTTAATACTATCTTGACCAAACATATCCTAACACAACCGACCCGAACGAAACATCTCTCATCATAGCGGGCCGAGATCACCATTGCTGGCCCTCCCAGAGCCAAGCTGAATATAGTTGAGCAATGTGGGGCGCAGGAATCCACCTAATAGTAGACTACAGCAGTAAAGACAAAGCTATACCATCCTAACAAGTTCAATCATAACATGACCAAGCTTAACATAGCTCTACCTATCGTGCCGCGAAAAATATTTCTAGCCCCCTCCCCCCAGAGACAAGCAAAACATATTAGTGCAGAGTAAAACGCAGAAACACACCGAATAGCAGTGTACATCACAAATGTTAAAGCTATCCAGACCAAACGTAGCCCGACCCAACCTGACCGAACTTAACCTGACTCAACATAACGTGCCGCGGCCACTACTGCTGGTGTCCACAGTGTCAAGCAGAACATATTAATGGAGCGTGGAACGCAGAAACCCGTAGAATCGCCGTGTATATCAGAAAAGTCAAAAATACCCGAACCGTATCCAAACTAACAGAGAATAGCCAAGCATAGCCAAACTATAGCTAGCGTGTCGAGGCCGCCATTGCTGCCCACCCCAGTACTAAGCAGGACATACTAGGGCACAGTAGAGCGCAGAAATCAATCGAATAGCAGTCCACAGCACAAAAGTTAAAGCTATCCTGACCAAACTTAGCCTAACACAACCTAGGCGAACGAAACCTCTCTCAACATAACGAGCCGAGATCACCATTGCTGGCACTCCCAGAGCCAGGCTGGAAATATTTGATCACAGTGGGGCGCAGAAATCCACCTAATAGTTGACTGCAGCAACAAAGACAAAGCTATACCGTCCTGACATGACCAATCGTAACATGACCAAGCTTAACATAGCTCTACCAAACATGCCGCGAAAGAAATTGCTGCACCCCTTCC
>NW_016910353.1:390117-398726 GCF_001483705.2 Eufriesea mexicana
CCCCCCCCCCCCCCCCACATCTCAGAAACAAGCAGAACATATTAGTGGAGAGTAGAACGCAGAAATCCATGGAATCACAGTGCATATCAGAAAAGTCAATGCTAACCGACCCTAACCCAGACCAACGGAACATAACCGGACATAGGCTGACTCAACCTAACGTGCCGAGACCGCTATTGCTGCCCTCCACGGTGCCAAACAGGACATTCTAGTGCACAGTAGAGCGCAGAAACTCACCTAATAGCAGTGTACATTACAAATGTTCAAGCTATCCTGACCAAACGTAGCCGGAACCAACCTGACCGAACGTAACCTGACTCAATGTAACGTGCCGAGACCACTGTTGCTGGCATTCCAAGAGACAAGTAGAAAATATTTGAGCACTGCATGGCGCAGAAATCCGCCTAAAAGTAGACTACAGCACTGAAGTCAAAGCTATCCCCTCCAAACATAATCAACCGTAAAATGACCAAGCCCAACCTAACTCAACCTAACGTGCCGCGACGGCCATTGCTGGCCTTCCCAGAGTGAAGCAGACCACGTTAGCGGAGAGAAGAACGCAGAAATCCATGGAATCACACTGCATATCTTGAAAGTCAATGCTGCCCGAGCCTAACAAACTGAACGTAACCAAGCATAGCCTGACTCAACCTCACGAGCCGAGACCACGATTCCTGGCATACCCAGAGTCAGGCAGAACACATTAGTGCAGAGTAGAACGCCGAAGTCCATAGAATCGCGGGGTACATCAGAAAAGTCAAAGGCACCCGACCCTAACCCAAACCAACAGAACATAACCGGACATAGGCTGACTCAACCTAACGTGCCGAGACCACTATTGCTGCGCTCCTCACAGCCGAGCAGGGCACACTAGAGCGCAGCGGAGCGCAGAAATACACCGAATAATGGTCTACAGCACAAAAGTTTAAAATATACCAACCAAACTTAGCGTAATACGACCTCACCGAACATAACCTGCCTCAACATAATGATCCAAGATCATTATTGATTCCCTTCCCAGTGCCAAGCTGAAAATATTAGAGCACTCTAGGGCGCTGAAATCCACTTAATAGCAGACTATATCTTTAAAGACGAAGCTATCCCCTCCTAACATAACCAATCGAAACGTAACCAATCCAAACCTAACTCAACCTAACAAGCCGCGACCATTATTGCTTGCCTCCACAAAGTCAAGCAGAACATATTAGTGGAGAGTAGAACGCAGAAATCCATAGAATCGCAGTGTATGTCAGAAAAGTCAGAGCAACACAAGCCTAACCATAACAGACACAATATGACCGAACATAACCTGACCCAACATAACGTGCCGAGACCGCTATTGCTGCCACCAGCAGGGCCGAGCAGGACATATCAAAGCACAGTAGAGCGCAGAAATCCATCGAATAGAAGTGTACAGCACAAAAGACGAAGCTATCAAAACCAAACCTAGCTTAACACAACCTAACCGAATGTAACCTGTCTCAATATAACGAGGTGAGACCACCATTGCTGGCATTTCCTGGGCCAAGCTGCAAATGTTGAGGCACCGTAGGACGCTGAAACCCAACTAATAGTAGGCTACGGCACTAAAGATGAAGCTATACCGTCCTAACCTAACTAACCTTAACATGACCAAAACTAACGTCACACAACCTAACGTGCCGCGACAAACATTGCTGGCCTCCGCAGAGTCAAGCAGAACATATTAGTGGAGTATAAAGCGCAGAAATCCATAGAATCGCTGTGTATATCAGAAAAGTCAAAGCTACTCGAGCCTAACCCAGCCAAACGGAACGTAACTGAACATAACCTAACTTACACTAACGTGCCGAGACCGTTATTGTTGCCCTCCACAGAGCCAAGCCGGACATTCTAGTGCACAGTAGACCGCAGAAATCCACCGAATAGCAGTGTACAGTACGACAGTTAAAGATACCCGTACCAACCGTAGCCTAAGCCAACGTAGTTGAACTTAAACTGAATCAACATAACGCGCCGAGATCACAATTGGTGGCCTTCCCAGAGAAAAACTGAAAATATTAGAGCACTGTATTGCGCATAAACCCACCTAATAGCAGACTACAGCACTAAGGACCAAGCTAAACTAACCTAACCCAACCAATCGTACCACGACCTCTATTGCTGGTCTGCTCAGAGTCTAGCAGAGTATGCTAGAGCAACGAGGAGCGCAGGAATCAACCGAATAGCAGTGTATTGTGCAACAGTGAGAGTATCCCTATCATAACCTGACCAAGCGTAACATAGCCAAACGAGCATAACACAACCTAACTTGCCTGCACCAGTATTTCTAGCCTTTCGAGGACAAAGCAGGGCATACTAGAGCACAGTAGAACGCAGATATCCGCGGAATAGCTGTTTATTTCATAAAAATTAAAGCCTTCTTTCCCCAACCTGACAAACCGTAACGTAACCAATCGTAACATGACTCAAAGTAACGTACCGCGACCGGAATTTCTCGCCTCCCCACAATGGAGCGTAGTATTGTAGAGAATAGTAGGGCGCCAAATTCCACGGAACAACAGTGTACAACAGGAAAGTCATAGCTATCCAAACCTAACCCAAACTAGGATGACCTAACCATTCGTAGCATAACACAATCTAAAGTGCCGAGAACGCTATTGCTGGCACCCCCAGAGACAAGCATAGCATAATCGTGGTGAGCAAACTTTTCTGCATATATAAGGAGGAAAGATTCTATTGGCGAGCTATAGTCATTGCATTGTAATAGAATCTTACTGGAAAATTCAATTTTACTCGCATTTTCGACTAATATCATGGTGAGCAAACTATTCTGCATAAATAAGGAGGAAAGATACTATTGGCTTGCTATAGCCCTTGCATTGCAATAGAATCTGACTGGAAAATTCAATTTTATTGACATTTTTTACTAATATCGCGGTGAGCAAACTTTTCTGCATAGTGTAGGGGGAAAGATTCTATTGGCGTGATATAGCCATTGCATTGCAATAGAATCTGTCTGGAAAGATCAATTTTATTCACATTTTCGAATGCAATTCGCCTGGATTTCGACTAAGATTTTCGACCGTGCTCTAGTATACTCTGCTTTGCGCGAGGGAGGTCTGCAATAGTGGTCTAGGCACATTAGGTTGAGTTACGTTACGTTAGGTTGGGTTTATTATGTTTGGTTATGTTAAGCTCAGATAGCTGTGACTTTTGTGCTGCACACTGATATTCGGTGTATTTCTGCGCTCTATTGCGCCCTAACATGTTCTGATTTGCTATCGGAGCTGAGTAATGGCGATATAGGCACGTTAGATTGTGTTTGGTTAAGTTCGGTTATGTTACGTTTGGTTAGGTTAGGACAGGATATCTTTGACTTTTGTTCTGTACACTTCTATTCACCGGTTTCCTGCCACCTAATGTTCTCTAATATTTTCTGCCTGGCTCTGGTGAGTTCAATAACAGCGGTTTCGGCACTTTGGGTTGAGTTATGTTACGCTTCGTTAGGTTAGGAGAGGGTAACCTTGCGTTTTCCGCTACACACTGCTATTCGGTTCGTTTCTGCTCTCTACCGTGCTCTAGTATATTCTGGTTGGATCTAGGGAGGCCAGCAATGGTGGTCTCGGCACGTTATCTTGTGTTAGGTTGCGCTTGTTTAGGACAGGTTAGCTAGGATATGGTATGAATATCTTCGAATTTTGTGCTGTACACTTCAATGAGGCTGATATCAGCACCCTACCCTTCTCTACTGTATTCTGCTTTTCTCTGGGGAGGACAGCAGTAGTGGTCTCGCCACTATAGGGTGCATTACGTTATGTTTTGGTATGTTACGGTTGGATAGGTTAGGAGAGCATAGCTTTGGCTTTTGTGCCATAAACCGCTTCTCGGTGAATTTCTGCGCTCCACATTGCTCGAATATGTACTGCTTGGCCCTGTGGAGGCCATCAATAGTGGTCTCGGCACGTAAGGTTGAGGTAGGTGACTTTTGGTAATGTTAGAATACGTTAGGTTCGGTTAGGATAGCCTTGACCGTCGTCCTATACACTCGTATCCGGTGTATTCCTGCGCCCCGCTGTGCTCTACTACATTCTGCTAGGCAATGGCGATTCCAGCAATAGTTGTAGTGGCACGTCATGTTGAGTTATACTACGTTTGTTCTGGTAACGTTAGTTTGGGTTGGGTTTGGACAGCTTCGACTTTTCAACTATACAATTCGATTCTACGGATTTATGTGCGCTACTCTCCTGTACTATGTTCTGTTCGACTCTGCGGAGGGAAGCAATAGTGGTTGCGGTATGTTAGGTAAAGCTAGGTTACGTTTGGTTATGTCACGGTTTGCTAGGCTAGGATAGTAAAGCTTAGACTTATGTGCTATACACAGTTCTTCGGTGAACTTCTGCGCACCACAGTTCTCTAGTGTGATCCGCTTGGCTTTGGGGAGACCAGGAATGGTGTCCTCGGCACGTTATGTTCAGTTCGGTTTCGTTCGTTTATGCTACGTTTGGATAGGTTAGGACGGGGTGGCTCTGAATTTTGTACTATACACTGCGATTCTATGAAGTTGCGCATTCTACTCTCCTCCAATATATTGTGCTTGCCTCTGGGGAGTGCAGCAATGCAGGTCTCGTCGAGTTAGGTTGAGTTAGGCTACGTTTGGTTTGGTTACGTTAGCTTGGGTTAGGTATGAATAGCTTTGACTTTCCTACTATGCATTGCCATTGCATAGACCACTGAGCTCTACTCTCCCCTAATACGCCCCGCTTGGAAATTGGGAGTCCAGCAATAGTTGGCTAGGCACGTTAGTTTGGGATGGGTTAAGTTAGGTTATGTTAGTTGAGGTCGGGTTATGTTAGGATCTCTTCCAGTTTTCTGCCTTAAGCTTCAATGCGGCGGATATCTGCGATGTACTGAGCTGTAGTCTATTGTACATGACTCTGGGGATGTCAGCAACTATGGTCTATGCACGCTAGTATGAGCTATGTTACGTTTGGACACGTTATGTTTGGTTTGGTTAGGCCAGGATATCTTTAACTTTTGTGCTGTGCGCTGCCATTCGTTGGACTCCTACGCTCGAGTTTGATCTCATACGCTCTGAGTGGCCCTGTGGATGCCAGCAATAGTTGTCGCGGCACGTTAATATGTGTTAGGTTACGTTTGGCTATGTTACGTTCCGGTACGTTAGGACAGTGTAGCTTTGACTATGGTGCTGTGCACCGCGATTCTATGGATATCTGCGCAATACTCTCCTCTAATATGTTCTGCTTGGCCATGGGGAAGGCAGGAATAGTTATCTCGGCACGAGCAGGGCGCTGAAGTCAGCCGCACTGGAGTGCAAAGCACAAAAGTCAGACGCAACCTACCTTAACCTGACACAGCCTAACCTATCGAAGCGAATCCTATCTCAACTTAACGTGTCGAGACTACCACTGCTGACATCCACAGCGCCAAGCAGAGCATATTAGAGAAAAGTGAAGCGCACACATCCACCGAATTGCTGTGTAAAGCGCAGAAGTCAATGCTATTCTATCCTAACCAAGCCAAACCTTACCTAACCAAACGTAACCAAGCTCAACCAATCGTGCCACAACCGCTATTACTGGCCTCGCCAGAGTCGAGCAGAGTATAGTAAAGCAGAGTAGATCGCAGAAATCTGCCGCAACGAAGTGTAAAGCAGAAAAGCGGAAGATACCCTAACATAAACTGACCTATCGTAGCCAAGCCAAACTTAGACAATCCAAACGTAACTTGCGTAGCCAAATATTGTTGGGCACTCCATGGCCAACTCGGGTATATTAGGGGAAAGTAGAGCGCAGGGGTCTATAGCATGGCAAGGTATAGCACGGAGGTCAGAGATAGAGGCACCTAACCTAACCTAACCTAACCTACCACAAACAAACCTAACCTAACCAAACCTTTCCTAATACAACCTAACGCGCCGCGGCCGCCCTTTCTGAAATTCCTAGAGCAATGCAGGGAATGCTGTATTAGAGTAGACCGCAGAAATCCACCGAGTACCAGTGTACAGCACAAAAGTCAAAGCTATCCTATCCAAACCTAACCTAACCTAACGTAACCAAAAGTAACATAACTCAAATAAAGGTTCAAAGACATCTATTGCTGGCATCCCCAGAGACAAACAGATACAAGTAGAGCAACGCATTTCACAGATATCGACCGAAAAGCAGCGTATAGCACAGAAATTAATGCTACCCTATCTTAACCTAACCAAATGTAACCCAACCAAACGGAGTCTAACTCAAGCTAACGTGCCGAGACCACTATAGCTGGACTCCCCAGTGCCATGCGGAGCATATCAGATCAGAGTAGGTCGCAGGAATCCACAGGATAGCAGTGTATAACACAAAAGTCAAAGCCGTCCTAACCAAACATAAGCAAACCTAATCTAACCAAACGTAATCCCGCTAAATCAAACGAGTAACGACCACTATTGCTGTACTCCCCAGAGTCAAGCAGATACATGTAGAGCAATGCAGGGCGCAGGTATCGTCCGACTAACAGTGTACAGCACAAAGGACAAAGCCACCATAACCATACTTGACCTAACCTAACCTTACAGGGCGTAACATAACTCAACCAAACCTGCCACGACCGCTGTTACTGGCTTTCACAGAGACAATCATATGCTAGTAGGGCAATGCAGTGCACAAGTTTGTACCGAATGGCAGTGTATAGCACAAAGGTCGGAGCTACACTAACCAAAACAATCCGAACATGGCCATGCCATGCGTAACCTGACTCAACCTTGCGTGCCGAGACCTCCATTGCAGGCCACACCAGAGCCAAGCAGAACATACCAGAGCGCAGTAGAGCGCAGAATTTCACCGTATAGCAGAGCATAGCACAAAAGTCAAAGCTATCCGAACCTAACTGAACCAAACGTAGCGTAACCATACGTAGCCTAACACTACCTAACGTGCCGAGACTTCAATTGCAGCCATACTCAGATCCAAGGAGATCACGTTAGAGGAGAGTAGAGCGCAGAAGTCCATTGAATCGCAGTGCATATCACAGGAGTCGAAGCTGCACTATCCCAACATAGCCAAAAGTAACACAGCTAAACGTATCTTAACTAAACCCGACGCGCCGAGACCACACTTTCAAGCCACTCCAGAACGAAGCTGAATATACTGGAACACAGTGGAGCGCCGTAATCCACTGCATTGCAGTGTGTATCACACGAGTCGAAGATATTCTAACATAACCTATCCTAACCTAGCCAAGCCAAGCGTAAACTAACTAAACATAACATGCGGAGAATAATGTTGCTGGCACTCACAGAGACAAGCTGGGCACATTAGAGCAATGTAGGGCGCCGAAATCCGTCAAATAGCGGTGTACAGCATAAGAATCAAAGCTACCCTGACTTAACCTAACATAATGTAGCGTTACCGAACGTTATATGTCTCAAACGAAGTGCCGAGGCCAGCGTTTCCGGCCTCCCCAAAGCCAAGCAGAACACACTAGAGCATAGCAGAGCGCAGAAGTCTACATAAAAAAAAGTCTACACCACGAAAGTCAACGCAACCCAAACCTAACCAAGACCAACATATCCTAACCAAACATAGTCAAACTCAAACTAACGTACGGAGGCCGCTATTGCAGGTCTCCCCAGAGACGAACAGAGTATGGTAGAGCGATCTAAAGGGTATAAATGCAGCGAGTTGCTGTGTAAAGCACAGAAGCCAAAGCTACCGTGTCCCAACATAACCAACCGTGACATTACCAAACGTTGCCTAACAAAATCTATCATGCCACGTCCACTATTCCTGGCCTCCGCCGATTCGAGCAGAATATACCAGTGCACAATAGAGCGCAAAAAGCCCCGAAATAGCTACATAAACCACAAAGGTCAAAGATATCTTAACCTAACTGGACCTAACCTATCCTAACCAAACATAGAATATCCAAATCTAACGAGCCGAGACCTCTACTTCTGGCATCCCCAGAGCCTGGCAGCACATATTAGAGCACAGCAGAGCGCAGATATTCAACGAATAGCAGTGCACAGCCTAAAAGTCAAGGACATCCTAACCAAACCTAACCTAACCTATCCTATCCAAACGTTACCTAGCTCAACCTATCTTGCCACGACCGCTGTTTCTCGCATCCCGAGAGTCGAGCAGAGCACAGTAGAGTAACGGAGAGCGCCGAAATCCGCTGAATAACAGTGTGCAGCATAAAGGTCAAAGCTATCCCGCCCAAACCATGCCAAACCGAACCAGATCAAACATAACGTAGCACAACCAAACGTGCCGCGACCGCTATTGCTGGCCTCCCCAGTGCCAAGCAGAGTATATTAGAAGAGAGTAGACAGCAGATTTCCATAGAATCGCAATGTACAGCAGAAAAGTAAAATATATCCAAACGTAGCCTGAAGAACCTTAACCTAACCTAACGTAGCAAAGTTCAATGTAACGTGCCGCTACCACTATTGCTAGCCACACCAGGTCATAGCAGATCAGAGCAGAGCACAGTAGCGGGCAGGATTCCACCGAATAACTGTGTATAGCATGTTGGTCGAAGCTAACCTAACCAAACCTATCCTAACCTAACTTAACAATACTTTACCTAACTCTACCTAACGAGCCACGACCTCCATGACTCGA
>NW_016910353.1:398758-403066 GCF_001483705.2 Eufriesea mexicana
CACAGGAATCCACCGAATAGCAGCGTATAGCACAAAAGTCAGGTCTCTCATATCCTAAGCCACCCAGACGTAACATAGCCAAACGCAGCCTATCTCAGACTAACGCTCCGAAACCAAAACTGCTGGCCTCTCCATAGCAAAGCAGAATATACTAGAGCACAGCAGTTCACAGATATCCGTCGAATGGCAGCGTTTAGCACAAAGAACAAAGCCATTCTGACCAAACCTAACCTAACCTGACCTAGCTTGACCAAAAGCATCGTAACACAGCCACACGTGCCACGGCCACTGTTGCTGGCCTCTCCAGATTCAAACAGATGCCAGTAGAGCAATGCAGCGCACACATGTCGACAGAATAGCAGAGTAGAGCGCAAAAGTCAAAGCAACCCTATCATAACCTAGCCAAGAGTGTCGTAACCAAACGTAACATAACTCTTCCTAACGTGCCGAGACCTCTACTGCTGCCGTCCACCGGGCCGAGCAGAACATATTAGAGGAGACTAGGTCGCAGAAGTCCATAGAAACGCAGTGTATAGCACAATAGTCTAAGCAACCCTATCCTAACATAGCCAAACCCATAGGGGAAGGTAGTATAACTCATACTAACGGGCCGGGACCACTATTTCTTGCCTCCCGAGGGCCAAGCGGAATAATATACTACAGCAGAGTAGAGCGCAGTAATCCACCGCATTGCAGTGTGTACCACAAAAGTCAAAGGTATCATACGCAATCCTGTCCTAGCCTACCCTAACCAAACGCGGCCTAACTAAACATGACGCGAGGAGAATACTATTGTTGGCTACCGCAGGGATAAGCAGAGCATATTACAGGTATGTAGAGCGTTCGAATCAACGACATAGGGGTGTATAGCGTAAAAGTCAAATCTATCCTATCCTAACCCAACCAAATGTAACGTCACTTAACGTTCTCTGTCTCAACCTTACGTGCCAAGACCACCATTGCTGGCCTCCCCGGCGCCTAGCACGGCATATTAGAGCACAGTAAAGCGCAGAAATCCACCGAATAGCAGTGTATAGCACAAAAGTCAGAGACGTCCTGACCAAACTTAACCGGACCTAACCTAACCAATCGTAACCTGCCACAACCAAACGTGCCACAACCGCTATTGATGGCCTCCCCAGTGTCGAGTACAGTATAGTGGAGCAACGAAGATCGCAGGAATCCTCCGAATAGCAGTGTACAGCAGAAAAGTCACAGCTATCCTATCCTATCCCAACCAAATGTGACATAACCATACGCAACGTAGCTCAGCCTATCCTGCCGCGACCGCTAAAGCAGGAAACCACGTAGCCAAGCAGAATATACTTGCGTTCAGTAGAGAGTAGATATCCACCGCGTAGCAGTGTATAGCATAAAAGCCAAAGCCTTCCTGACCAAACTTATCCCAACCCAACCAAATTTTGCGTAGCATAGCTGTACCAAACGTGCCACGACCAGCACTGCTGGTCTCTCCAGATGCAAGCAGAACATATTAGAGCAATGTACGGTGCAGAAATACACCGAATAGCAGTGTATGGCTCAAAAGTTAAAACTAACCCTTCCTGACGTATCCAATAGTAGTATAACCATACGTAATTGATCTCAACATAACGTGCTGCGTCGACCATTCTGTCGTCCCCGGACTCAAGCTGAGTATGATGGGGCGCAGTAGGGCTCCGAAGTCCATAGATTAGCAGTGTGGAGCAAAAAAGTCAAAGCCAACCTTACCAAGCGTAACCTACCCTAACCAAGCCAATCGTAACCTAACTCAAGCTAACGTGCCACGACCACTATTGCTGGCCGCCCCAGAGTCGAGCAGCCTGTGGTAGAGCAATGTAGGGCGTAGAAATCCACCAAAAAGCGGTGTACGGCACGAAAGTCGCAGCTATCCTATCTTAACGTAACAAAACATAATACAACCGAACGTAACATAGCCCTACCTAACTTGCGAAGACAACTATTGCTGACATCCCCAGAGCCAAGCAGAACCTACTAGAGCACACTAGAGCGCAGGAATCCACCGAATATCAGTGCACACCACGAAAGCCAAAGCAATTCACACCTAACCCAAACTAACATAACCAACCAAACGTAGCGTAGCTCGACCTAATTTGCCGCGAGCACTATTGCTGGCCTCCAGAGAGCAGAGCAGAGAGCAGTAGTGCAATGTATAGCGTAGAAATCCCCCGGACAGCAGTGTAGAACGCAGAAGCCAATGCTATTCCGTCCTAACCTAACCAATCGTAACATAAGCAGACGTAACGTAACCCTACCTGATGATGCACGAAAGCCATTGCTGGCCTGACTAGAGCTAAGCTGGGCATAGCAGAGCAAGGTAGAACGCAGGAATCACCCGAATAGCAGCGTATAGCAAAAAGTGGGTGACATCCTAACCAAACCTGAGCTAACCTATCATAATCAAATGTAGCCTATCTGAACCTAACGTTCCGAGACTGCTAATGCTGGCCTCCCCAGCCCAAGCAGAGCACATTAGAGTACAGTAGAGCGCAGAAGTCCACCGAAGATCAGTGTATGGCATAAAAGTCAAAGCTATCCTCGCCTACCCTAACTAGTCGTGGCGCTTCCGAACGTAGCATAGCACAACATCTCGTGCCGTGACCACTATAGCGGGCCTCTCCAGTGCCAAGCAGAGCATATTTGAGAAGAGTATAGCGCAGAAACCTTCGAATAGCAATGTATTGCACAAACGTCAATGCCATCGTAGCCAAACGTGACCTATCATAGCCTAACAAAACGTAACATGACCCTACCTATCGTGCCATGGCCGCTATTGCTGGTCTCCCCAGAGTCGAGCAGAGTATAGTAGACCAATAAAGAGTGTAGGAATCGACCGAACAGCAGTGTATAGCACAAAAGTCAAAGTTAGCCTAACCAACTCTGATATAACGTGACGTAAAGTCATAGCCATCCCTCCATAACATAATCAAGCGTAATACAACCAAACGTAAGCTAACCCAATCTAACGTGCCTAGACCACTATTGCTGACACCCTCGGAGCAATGCAAGTTGTTCTAGAGCGCAGGAGAGCGCAGAAATCCGCCGCACTGTAGTGCTAAGTTCAAAGGTCAGACGTATCCTAACCTCACCTGACATAACCTATCGTAGCCAAACGAAACCTATCTCATCATAACTTGCCGAGGCCAACATTGCTGGCCTCCCCAGAGCAAGGCAGGACATATTAGAGCACAGTAGAGCGGTGAAGTCCTCAGAATAGCAGTGTACAGCGCAAAAGATGTAGCTATTCTGCCCTAACCTAAACAATGGTGACATCGCCAAACGTAACCAAACACTAACCAACGCGCCGCCACCACTACTGCTGGCCGCCCGAGAGCCCAGCAGAGTATATTATAGGAGAGTAGAGAGCAGGAATCTGCAGAATCGCTGTGTACTGCAGAAAAGTCAGAGATACCCAAACCAAACACAATCTAACGTGCCCTAATCTGGCATAGCAAATTCATCACAACGTGCAGCGACCACCGTTGCTGGCCTCCACGGGGCCAAGCAGATTAGAATAGAGCACTGTAGACAGCAAAAACGTAGCCAACAGTAGCCTAACCACACGTAACCTAACTCAGACTATCGTGCCACGGCCGCTACTGCTTGTCTCCCCAGAGCCGAACAGAGTATAGTAAAGCAACGTAGATCGCAGGAATCCACCTAATGGCCGTGTACGGCCCAAAACTCAAAGCTATCCTATCCTAACCTTACCACATGTAGCACAGCCGAACGCTATCTATCTCAACCTAACGTGCCGAGACCACTATTCCTGGTCTCCCGAGATCGAAGCAAAACATACTAGAGCGTAGTAGAGGGCAGAAATTAGCCGAGGAGCAGTCTTTACCACGAAAGTCAGATCTATCCAAATCTAACCCAAGCTAACGTAACGTAGCCAAACGTAGCCTAGCCCAAACTAACGAGCCGAGACCACTATTGCCAGCCTCGCCAGAGTCGAGTACAGTGTTGTAGGGCAACGTAGTGCGTAGAAACGCAACGTATAGCAGTGTATAGCGCAAAGGTCAAAGCTGCCATATCCTAACCTATCCAAACCAAATACAACCGAACGCAACATAACCCAGCCTTACGTGCCGAGACCACTACTACTGGCATCCCCAGAACCAAGCAGAATATACTGGAGAGCAGTAGAGCGCAGAAGTCTACCGAACAACAGTTTATACGACGAAAGTTAAAGCAATCCGAAACTAACCCAAACTAGTATGACATAACCGAACGTAGCCTGACTCAGCATAACGTGCCCAGACCACAATTACTTGCCCCCCCCCCCCCCCG
>NW_016910353.1:403168-413079 GCF_001483705.2 Eufriesea mexicana
CCCCCCCCCCGAGGCGAGTAGAGTATAGGGGAGCAAAGAGGGGCGGCGGAATCCACCGAATAGCAGTTTATAGCGTAAGGTTCATAGATATCCCATCCTATCCTAACCAAACGTAACATAAACAAACGTAACCTAACACATCCTATCGCGCCGCGGACACTATTTCTGGCCCCTCCAGATCAAAGCAGCCAATGACAAATAACAGTAGAGCGCAGAAGTCTACCGAATATCAGTGTATAGCACAAAGGTCAAAACTACAATAGCCTAACCTAACCGAAGGTATCACAACCAAACGTGACCTAACCCAACATGTCGTTCCTAGACCACTACTACTGAGCTCCCATAGCAAACTAGAGCATATTAGAGCAGAGTAGAGGGCAGAGATACACCCAATAGCAGTGTATAGCGCAAAAGCTAATGCCTCCGTTTCCTAACATGACAAATCGTAACATAACCAAAGGTAATGTAACTCAAAATAACGTGGAGTGACCACTATTTCTGGGCTCCCTAGAATCCAGAAGAGTATAACGGAGCGCAGTAGATTGCATAAATCCACATAACAGTCTGTGCACGAAAGTCAAAGCTGTCGTAACCCAGCGCAGCGTAACCTAATCTGACCGAACGCATCATGACACAATCTAATGTGCCGCGACCACTGTTGCTGGCCTCGCGAGAGTCGAGCAGAGCGTAGTAGATCGTTGTGGTGCGCAAATACCACGGAAGGGCAGTGTATATCACAGAAGTCTAAGCCATCGTATCCTAACCAAGCTATACGTAACTTAACCAAGCGCAACCTAACTTAGCCAAACGTGCCGAGAACGCTATTGCTGCAGTCCGAGGAGCCAAGCAGAGCATATTAGAGAAAAGTAGAGCGCAGAAATGCAGCGAATAGCAGTGTATAGTACAAAACTCAAAGCTATCCAATCCAAACATAAACAAGCCTTACCTAGCCAGACGTAACCCAACGCAACCAAATTTGCCACGGCCGCAATTTCTGGCCTCGCTACAGACAAGCAGATGCGAGTAGAGCAACGCAGTGCACTCATATAGAGCGAATAGCTGTGTATAGCAAAAATGTCAAGGATACCTTAACCTAACTTGACCTAGCCCAAAATAGCCAAACGTAGAATAACTAAACCAATCATGACGAGACCTCAATTGCTGGCCTCCCGAGAGCCAAGCAGAACATATTAAAGCACAGTAGAGTGCAGAAATCCACAGGATATCATTGTATAGAGCACGAGTCAAAGATATCCTACCCTAACATAGCAAAACATAACATAACCTAACGTAACATAACTCAAAATGGCGTGCGGAGACCACTATTGCTAGGCTCACCAGTGCCAAGCAGGGCATATTGGGGCACAGTATAGCGCAGAAATTCACTGAATGGCGGAGTATAACACAAAAGTCAAAGCCATCCTGACCAAGCATCACCAATCCTAACAAAACAGAACATAACCAAACTAAACCTCTCGTGCCACGACTGCCGTTGCAGGCCTCTCCAAAGTCGAGTAGGGTATAGGAGAGCAACGAACAGCAGAGGAATCCACCGAATAGCAGTGTACAGCGCAGAAGTCAGAGATACCCTATCCCAACGTAGACAAACGTAACATAACCTAACGAAGCCTAATAAAACGTAACGCGCCGCGGACACAATTTAAGGACTCCCCAGAGCAAAGTAGAGGATATTAGATAACAGAAGAGCGAAGAAATCAACCGAATAGCAGCGTATAGCACAGAAGTCCAAGTTAACCTAGCCTAACCTAACCAAACGTAACCCAATCGAACGTAACCTAACCGTACCTAAAGTGCCGGGACCTCTATTTCTGCGCCCCTCAGAGCCAAGCAGAACATATTAGATGGGAGGTGAGCGCAGAAAGCCATAAAAACACTGTGTATTGCAGAAAAGTCGAAGCAATCCCAACCAAACTTAACCTAACTTAATTTAGACAAACGTAACGTAACGCAACCTAACTTACCTCGACCATCATTGCTTGAGTCCCCAGGGGCAAGCAGATTACTACAGAGCACAGTAGAGCGCAGAAGTCCACAGAATGGCAGTGCTGAGCACAAAAGTCAAAGCAATTCTCTTCTAACCATACCAATCGTAACATACACAAACGTAACATAAGGCAACCTAACGTGCGGAGACAACTATTACTACCCGCCCGAGAGTCGAGCAGGGCATAGCACAGCAATGTAGAGCGTAAAAATCATCTGAATAACAGTGTATAGCACAGAAGTTAACTTCATCTTATCGTTGCATATCGAAGCGTAATATAACCAAATGTAACATAACTTAGCGTAACGTGCCACTATTGTTGGCCTTCCCATAGACAAGCAGCATATACTAGAGCACAATAGAGCGCAGTAATCAACCGCATTGCAGTGTATACCACAAAAGTCAAAGCTACCCTGACCAAACATAACCTAACATAATCTGACAAAACTAACCAAACAAAACCTGTCGTGCCACGAATGCTATTGCTGGCCTCCCAAAAGTCGAGTAGTGTGTAGTACAGCAACGAAGAGCGCAGAAATCCACCGAATAGCAGCCTATGGCACAAAAGTCATAGCTATCCTGGACTAACATAGCCAAACATAATGCAGCCAAGCGTAACGAAACTCAACCTAACGTGACTAGGCCGCCTTTGCTGACCTCCTCAGGGCAAAACAGAATATAATACAGCACACGATAGCGCAGAAATCCTCCGAACAACAGTGTATAGCACATGAGTCAAAGGTGTCCTATACTAACCTACCTAAACTTAGTATAAACAAACGAGACGTAGCCTAACCAAACGTGCCGGGATCACCATTTCCGGCATCTCCAGAGCCAAGCAAAATATACTACAACGCAGTAGACAGCAGAAAGCCACCAAATAACAGAGTATAGCACAAAAGTCAAAGCCAACCAAACCAATCTTACCCAAACCTAACAAAACTACACGTAACCTATCTCAACCAAACGTACGACCGCTATTGCTTGTCCCTCAGATACAAGCGGATGCTAGTAGAGCAATGAAGACCAAAGATATCGACATAATGGTAGTGCATAGCACAGAAGTCAAAGCTATCTTGTCCTAACCTAACCAAGCGTAACCTAACCCAACCAATCGTGCCACGGCCGCTATTGTTCGTCTCCCCAGAGCCCAGTAGAGTGTAGTAGAGCAACGAAGAGAGCAGAGATCCACCGAATAGCAGTGTGTAGCAAAAAAATCAAAGCTACGCATTCCTAACCTAACCTAGCGTAACCAACCCAAACGCAGACTAACCCAACCTGACGTGCTGAGACCGCTATTGCTGGACTCCCCACATTCAAACAGGTGCTAGCAGAGCAGTGCAGTGCATCGATATCAACCGAATAACGGTGTATAGCACAAAAGTCAAAGCCGACCTATCATAACCTATCCAAACGTAACGGAACCAAAGGAAGCCTTACATAACCTAACGTACGGAGACCAATACTTCTGTCCTCCCAAGAACCAAGCAGAATATACAAAAGCGCAGTAAAGCGCAGAAAGCCATCAAATATCGGTGTATAGCAGAAAACTCAAAGATAGTTTAAGCCAGGCTGACCTAACGTTACCTAACGTAACTAAGAATAATTAAACGTAAAGTGCCGAGACCTCCATCGGTGTCCTCGCTGGAGCCAATCAGAATATATCGGAGCACCGTAGGTACGCAGATATCCACCTAACAGCAGTGTATAGCACAAAAGTCAAAGCTAACCTGGCCAAATCAATCCTAACCTAGCCAAACTAAGCGTAACCCAACACAAAGTAGCGTGCCGGTGCCACCATTGCTAGCATACGAAGAGACAAGCAGCAGTTACTACAGCACACTGGAGCGCAGATATTCAACTTATAGCTGTGTATAGCACAAAAGCCAAAGCTAAGCTATCCTAACCTAACCAGGCGTAACAGAACCAAACATAACCTAACACTTCCTAACGTGCCGCGACCAGTATTGCTGGCCTACACAGAGCCAATCTGAGCATAATAGGGGGAGAGCAGAGCGCAGAGGTCCATAGAGTCGCAGTGCATAGCGGAAAAGTCGAAGATATCCAAACATAACCAGAGCTAGCGTAACCTAGCCTGACGTAGCTCAACTCAACGCAACGTGACGCGACCACTATTCCTGGTGTCCCCAGACACAAGCAGAGTGTTGCAGCGCACAGTGAAGCGCAGAAGTCCATACAATCGCAGTGTATAACAGAAAAGTAGAAGCTACTCATACCTAACCAGAGAAAACATAACATTACCAAACGTATCCTATCTCTACCTCTCGTGCCGAGACCGCTATTACTGGCTTCCCCAGAGCCAAGCAGAATATACAACAGCACAGCCGAGCATAGAAGTCCACCGAAAAACAGTCTATACTACGAAAGTCAAAGCAATCCAAACCGAACCCAAACTCTCATAACCTGACCGAACGTAGCCAAACCCAACCAATGGTGCAGAGGCCACCATTACTGGACCCCCGGTGTCGAGCAGAGTACAGTAGAGCAATGTAGAGCGCAGAAATCCTCCGAACAGCCGTGTATAACACAAAAGCCAAACCTGCCTTGTCCGAACCCAACCAAACGTAACATAATCGGAATTAACGTAGCACTAACTGCCGTGCCACGGCCGCTATTGCTCGCCTCACGAGAGTTAAGCAAAGTATAGCAGAGCAATGTAAAACGCCGAGATAGTACGAATACCAGTGCATAGCTAAAAAGTCAAAGCTATTCTAACAAAACCTAACCAAGCCTGACCTAGCCAATCGAAACATGACTCAGCCTAACGTGCCGAGAGCACTATTCCTGGAATCCGCGGAGACAAGCACAGTGTGATACCGCACGTAAGAGCGCAGAAGTCCACAGGATAGCAGTGAGTGGCACTAAAGTCAAAGTTATACTAACGTAACACAACGTATCCTATCCTAATCAAACGTAATATAACTCAACCTAACTTGCGGCGACCACATCTGCTGGCCTCCAGATATTCGAGCAGAGCATAATACAGCAGTGTAGAGTGCAGAAATACACCGAGTTGCAGTGAGTAGCACAAAAGAAAAGCTATCGTGCCCTAACATAACCAAACGCAACATATCCCATACTAACGTGCCGGGACCAATACTGCTGGCATACCCATAGCCAAGCAGAATGTACTAGGGCAGAGTAATGCGCAGTAATTCACCGAATAGCAGCGTATTACACAAAATTCAAAGCCACCGAAACCGAAATTAGCCAAACCTAACCTAACCAAACGTAACAAAGCTGCGCCAAACGTGCCACGTCCACTACTGCTGGCCTCCCCAGAGACAAGCAGATACTAGTAGAGCAACGCAGAGCGCAGATATCGACCGAATAGCAGTGCAAAGCACAATGGTCATAGCCACTCTATCCAAACCTACCCGAACTGAGCCAAGCCATTCGAAACGTGACTCAACTCTGCGAGCCGAGGCCGCCATTTCTGGCCTCCCCAGAGCCAAGCAGAGCATACTAGGGCACAGTAGAGCGCAGAAGTTCAACGTATATCAGTGTATAGCACAAAAACCAGGGCTATCCAAACTTAAACCAAAATAACGTGACCAAACAAAACGTAGCGTAGCTCAAGCTAACGTCGCGAGACCACTACAACTGGCCTCCTCAGAGACAAACAGAGTACATTAGAGCAACGTAGAGCTCAGTAATCCTCCGAGTAGCGGTGTACAGCACAAAAGTTAAGACCATCCTGACCTATCCTAGCCAAGCGTAACATTACCAAACGTAGCTTAACAAAGACTATCTTGCCATGGCCAGTATTGCGGGCCTCTCCAGACCCAAGCACAATATGCTGGAGGACAATAGAGCGCAGAGAGCCACCAAATAGCAGTGTATTGGGCAAAGGTCAATGATATCGTAACCTGACCTGTCCCAGCCTAACATAGTTAAACTAGTAGAATAATTAAAGGTAACGAGCCGAGACCACCATCTCTGGCCTCCCCAGAGCCAAGCAGAACATTCTGGAACAGAGTAGAGAGCAGAACGCCTCCAAATAGCAGCGTATGTCAAAAAAAGTCTAAGAAATTTTAAACTAACCCTACTTAACTTGACCTAACCATGCATAGAATAACTAAGCCTGACGCGTCGAGGATTCTATTGCTGGCCTCCACAATGCCAAGACGAACATATTAGAGAAAAGTAGGGAGCTGAAGTCTCCGAAAAGCAGAGTATAGCACAAAAGTCTAAGCCATCCTAACCAAAGGTAGCCTAACCTAGCTTAACCAAACGAAACCTAATTTAACCCATTGTGCCACGACCACTATTGCTGGCCTCCCCTGAGCGAGGCAGAACATACTAGAGCGGAATAGAGTGCAGTAGTCCACGTCTCTGTAGTACGTGGCACAAATGTCAAAGGTATCCTAACCCAACCTCTGCTAACCTAGCCATGCCAAGCGTAACGTACCTAAGCCTAATGTGCCGAGAATAATATTGCTGGCCACCGCAGAGACAAGCTGGACACATTAGAGCAATGTACAGCGCAGAATTTCTCCGAACAGAGGTGTACAGCACAAATGTTAAGCTATCCCATCCTAACCAAACCAACATTAAGATAAGCAGTCGTAACATAACACAACCTGACGTGCCACGAAAGCCATTGCTGGCCTTACGAGAGCTAAGCAGAGTATAGCAGAGGAATGTAGCTCCCTGAAATTGCCCGAATAGCAGTGTATAGGAAAAAAGTGTGAAATATCCTAACCTAACCTGACCAGACCCAACCTAATCAAACGTATCCAAACAAAGCCTAACGTGCCTATTCCACAACTGCCGTCCTCCCCACCGCCAAGCAGGGCATATTAGAGGCGAGTAGAGCGCAGAGGTCCTTAGAATGGCAGTGTATAGCAGAAAAGTTGAAGCCATCCAAACCATAATATGGCTACCATAACCAAACCAAACGTATCATATCTCAACCTGACTAGCCGAGACAACTATTACCGGCATTCCCGTTGCCAAGCAGGGCATACTAGTGGAGAATAGAGCTCTGAGGTCCATGGGATGGCAATGCATAGCACGAAGGTAGAGATGTCCGTACCTAACCCAATCATACATAACCTAACCAAACGTAACTAATCTAAACTTAACGCGGCGCGGCCACCATTTCTGGAACTCCCACAGTAAAGCAGGAATCATTAGATTAGAGTAGAGCGCGGAACTCCGCCGAATTGCCGTGTACAGCACAAAAGCCAAAACTATCCAATCCTACCCTAACCAAACGTCACCTAACCAAAAGCAACATAACCCAGACCAACGCGTCGAGACCAAGACTGCTGGCCTTCATAGAGGCAAGCAGAATATACTAGAGCATAGTAGAGCGCGGAAATCCACGCAATAACTGTGTACAGCACAGAAGGCAAAACAATCCTATCCTATCCTTACCAAACGCAACATATGCAGATGTAACATTATCCAAACCTACGTGCCACGGCCGCTACTTTTGGCCTCACGATAGCTAAGCAGAGTATAGCAGCGCAATGTAGAACGCTGAAATCGTCCGAATGGCAGTGTACCGCATAAAAGTATAAGCCGTCTCTGCCAAACTTAACCAAACATAGCATAACAAAGCGTAACATAACTCAACCTAACGTGCCGCGAGCATTACTCCTGGTGTCCACGCAGACAAGCAGAACATATTAGAGGAGAGTAGGGCGCAGAAATCCATAGGATCGCAGTGTACTGCAGAAAAGTAAAAAATATCCAAACATAACCCAAACTAACATAACCTAACCGGACGTAACCAAACTCACCCTATCGTGTTGGGTCATGTGACGATTGGTTGTGTTCCGCTTGGTTATTTGAGGCCAGTGTAGCTTTGACATTTTTGCTGTGCAATGCTACTCGGTGGAATTCTGCTCCCTACTGTGACCTAGTTTTCCCTGCTGTGCTCTGGGAATTCCAGAAATTGTGACAGCGGCTCGTTAGGATGAGATAGGTTACGTTTGATTAGGTTACGTATGTCTGTGTTAGGTTGGGATATCCTTGACTTTCGCGCATGCATAGCCATCTTATGGACCTCAGAGCTAACTTCTCCTCTAATATGCCCTGCTTGGCAACGGGGATGCCGGCAATAGTTGTCTCGGCGCGCTAGGTTGAGGTAGGATACGTTTGGTTAATTTATGTTTTCCACGGTAATGTTTGGATGGCTTCAGCTATTCTGCTATACACTGCAATTAGGTAGATTTCTTTGCTCTACTCTTCTCTTATATGCTCCGATTGGCGCTGTGCAGGCCAGTAATAGTGTTCTCAGCTCATTAGTTTGAGATAGGCTGCGATCGGTTAGGTTACGATTGGTTAGGTGCGGAATGGATAGCTTTGACTTTTGTGCTTCAAACTGCTATTCGGTGGATTTCTGCGCTCTGCTGCGAGCTAATATCCCTGCGCTGATCTGGGAATGCTTGAAGTTGTGGCCGCGGCGCGTTAGGTTGTGTCATGTACGCTTGGTGAAGAGAGGTTTATTTGGGATTGGTTTGGATATGTTCAACTTACGTACTATACACCGCTATTCGTTGGATTTCAACATTCTGCATTGCTCTACTGCTCTCGTCTCGACACTGGGGAAGCCAGTAGTTGTGTTCACGGCACATTGGTTTGAGACAGGCTACGTTTAGTTAGGTTATGGTAGCTTGGTTTGGGAAAGGATTACTTTGGCTTTTGTGCCACACACTGCAAGGCGGTGGATTACAGCACGCGACTGTGCCCTTGTATATTGTGCTTGGCTCTGGGGAGGCCAGCAGGTGTGGTCGCGGCACGTTATGTTGTGCTATGCTACGATTGGTTAGGCTAGGTTTTGTCAGGATAGGTTTGGATAACTTTCACTTTTGTGCTATTCACTGCTATTCGGTGCATTTCTGCGCTCTACGTTGCTCTGCTATGCTCTGCCCCGCTCTCGGGATGCCAGCAATGGTGGTCGCGGCACGTTAGTTTATGTCAGATTACGTTTGGCTTCGTTGGGATACGTTGTGGTAGGTAGGGATAACTTCGACTTTTGTGCTACGCAGTGCTATTCTATGGACTTCTGCGCTCTTCTGTGCGCTATCGCACTCGGCTTGTCTCCGTGGACGCCATGAACAGTGCTCTCGGCACGTTGGGGTGAGTTACGTTACGTCAGGCTTGGTTAGGTTTGGTTAGGCTTGGTTAGAATATCTTTGACTGTTGCGCCTTGCACATAAGTGCGGCGTATTTCGGCGCCCTCCTGTCCTCAAGTATATTCCGACTTTCTCCGGATGTGAGCAATAATGGTCTCGTCACCTTAGGCTGCGTTGGGTTTCGTTTGGTTGTGCTATGTTTGGTTATGTTAGGAGATGATAGCTTTAACTTTTCCGCTTTACACTGCAATTGGGATGATTTCTGCGCTCTACTGTGATTTAATAATACCTGCTTTGCTCTGGGAATGCTTGAAATTGTGGCCGCGGCTCGTTACGTTGTGTTAGGTTTCGTTTGGTTATGTTAGGTTTCTTCCTATTAGGTTGAGATACCTTTGACATTCGAACAATACACTGTCGTTATATAAATCTCTGCGTCCTACTCTCCTCAAATATGCCCTGATTGGAGATGGGGATGCCTGCAATAGTGGGCTGGGCACGTTAGGTTGGGTTTGGCTACGTTTGTCTTTGTTATGTTGGGTCAGGTTTGGTAGGATACCTTTTACTTTCCTGCTCTACACTGCAATGCGGCTGATTTCTGCGGTTTACTGTACTCTAGTAGAATCAGCTCGTCTCTGGGGACGTCAGCAATATTGGTGGCGGCACGTTAGGTTGTGTTTGGTTACGTTTGGTAGTGTTACGATTGGTTAGGTTACGATCGGTTGCTTTGACTTTTGCGCTATACACTGCTATTCGTTGGATTTCTCCGCTATACTGCACACCAATAAGTCCTGCTTTGC
>NW_016910353.1:413096-413529 GCF_001483705.2 Eufriesea mexicana
TGAAGTAGTGGCCGCGGCGCATTATGTTGTGTTAGGCAACGCTTAGTTAGGTTAGGTTAGTCTTGGTTTGGTTAGAATGTAATGGAGTTTTGTGCTTTACACAGCTATTCGGTGGTCTTCTGCGCTCTTCGTTGCTTTACCAAACTCTACTCGAATCTTGAGGGTCCAGCAACGGCGGTCGTGGCAATATAGGTTGCGTTATGTAGAGTTTGATTAAGTTAAGAGTAGGTTAGGTTCGGTTGGGATGTATTTCACCTTTGTGCTCTACCCTGCTTTCCGGAGAATTTCAGCGCTCTACTGTGCTCTAATATAATCTATGTTGCTCTGGGGAGGCCAGCAGAAGTGGTCCCGGCTCGTTAGTTTGAGATAGATGGTGTTTGGTTATATTACGTTTGGAAAAGTTAGGACAGGGTAGCTTTGTCTATTATGCTAT
>NW_016910353.1:413865-434312 GCF_001483705.2 Eufriesea mexicana
CTCTTCGGCGGATTTCAGCTCTCTATTGTGCGGTAGTATATCCTGCTTGGCTCTGTGGAGGCCAGCAGTATTGATCTCGGTACGTAAGTCTGAGTTTTGTTGCGTTTTGATATGTTACGTTTAGTTAGGTTAGGAGAGTGTAGCTCTGTCTTCTGTGAAATGCACGGCTATGCGGTGGGCTTCTGCGTTCTACATTGCTCTACTACACTCTGCTCGTTTCTGGGGAGACCAGAAATAGCTGTCGTGGCACGACCGGTTGAGTTTGGTTACGTTTGTTTGGGTTAGGTTAGGTCACGTTTGGAAAGGATGGCGTTGACTTTTATGTTATATTGGGCTATTCCGTGGACTTTTGCACTCTACTGTGCTCAAATATGCTCCGACTGGATCTGGGGATGCCAGAAATACTGCCCTCGGTACGTTAGGTTGAGTTACGCTGCGTTCGATTAGGTAATGCGTGTTTAGGTTACCATAGGATTGCTTTCACTTTTATGCCATACACTTCTATCCTGTGGATTTCTGTGCTCATCATTCCTGTGCTACACTCTGGTCGACACTGGGGAGACCAGCAATAGCGGTCGTGGCACGAATGGTTGAGCTATGTTGCGTTTGGTTATGTTATGTTAGGTTACGTTTGGTTAGTATGGCTTTGACTTTTGTGCTATTCACTGCTATACCGTCGATCTCTGAGTTCTACTGTGCTCTAGTAAGCCCGGCTTGTCTCTGGGGAGGCCAGAAATATTATTCTCGGAACGTCAAATTTAGCAAAGTTACGCTTAGCTTGGCTACGTCAGGGCAGGTTAGGTTAGGATGTTTTTGACTTTTGTGCTACACACTGCAATGCGGTGGATTACAGCGCTCTACTGTGCTCTAGTTTATTCTGCTCGGCTCTGGGGATGCAAGCAAGCGTGGTCTCGGCGCGTTCGGCTGAGTTAAGCTATGCTCGGTTACGTTACGCTTGGTCAGGTTAGGACAGGATAGCTTTGACTTTTGTGCTGTGCTCTGATATTCGGAGGATTTCTGCGCTCTTCGTCGCTCTACTATGCCCAACTCGACTCTGGGGAGGCCAGAAATGGCGGCCGTGTCACGATAGGTTGAGTTGAGCGACGTTCGTCTGCGTTATGTTAGCTTGGGTTAGGATTGGATAGATTCGACTTCCGTGGTATACACTGATATCCCATGGATTTCTGTGTTCTACCGTGCTATATCATATTCTGCCTGCCTCTGTGGAAGCCGGCAATAGTGGTTGCGGACGTTCGGTTTAGTTATTTTACGTTTGGTTAGGTTAGGTTACGTATGGTTATGTCAGGATTTCCTTTACTTTTGTGCTATACTTTGCTGTTTAGTGGCTTTCTTCTCTCTAGAGTGCTCTAATATATTCTGTTTGGCTCTGGGGAGGCCAGCAATGGTGGTCGTGACATGTCTGTGTGGGTCACGTTACTTTCGGTTATGTTGGGTTAGGCTACGTTTGGTTATGATGGCTCTGACGCTTGTGCTACACACCACTTTTCGGCGGATTCTTGAGCTTTACATTGCTCTACTACAATATTCCCGACTATGGGGATGCCAGTAATAGTGGTCTCCGCAAGTTAGATTGCTTGATGCTACGTTAGTATAGGCTATGTTGTTCTGCCTTACGTTTGGATAGCTTCGACTTACGTGGTGCACACTGTTGTTCGGTGGATTTCTGCGCCCTACTGTGTTCTAGCATGTACTCCTTTGCTCTGGGGTTGCCAGCAATAGCGGTCTCGACACGTTAGATTGAGGTATGTGACGTATGGTCATTTTACGTGAGATTGGGATAGGATAGGGTAACTCTGACTTTTGTGCCATACATTGCCATTCAACGGATTTCTGCGCTCTATATTGCTCCAGTGTGCTCTGGTTGGTTCTAGGGTGGTCAGCAAAAATAATCTCGGCACCTTATGTTCAGTTGTGCTTCGTTCAGTTAGGTTTGGTTAGGACAGGTTGGGCCAGGATGTCCCCACTTTTGTGCTATACACAGCAATGCGGTGGATTACAGCGCGCTACTGTGCTCTAGTATATTGTGTCTGGCCCTGGTGAGGCTAGCAAGAGTACACTCGGCACGTTCGACTGAGTTAAGCTGCGTTCGGTTATGTTACGCATGGTTATGTCTGGATAGGGTAGCATCGACTATTATGATATGCACTGCGATTCTATGGATTTCTGGGATGTAATCTGCCCAATATGCTCTGCTTGGCGATGGGGAGGTCAACAATTTTGGACTCGGCAAGTTAGGTTGGGTTAGGTTACGTTTGCTTAGGTTAGGTTATGTCCGGTTAGGTTAGGGCGTCTTCGATCTTTGCGCTTTACACTACTGGGCGGCGGATTTCTGCGCTCCAGTGTGCACTAGTATTTTCTGCCCTGCTCTGTGGTTGCCAGCAATAGTGGACTGGGCACGTTAGGCCGAGATAGGTTACGTTTGGTTAGGTCAGGTTTGTTTGGGTTAGGTTGAGGTAGCTTCGTCTTTCATGATATCCAATGACATTCTATGGACGTCAGCGCTCTGTTCTCCTGTAATATGCCCTCGTTGGTGACGGGGAGGCCAGCAATGGTTGTCTCCGCGCGTTAGGTCCAAGTGGAATGCGCTTGGTTATGTTATGTTAGCTATGGTACGGTTTGAATGGCTTCGACTATTCTTCTGACCACGGATTTCTGCGACCGACACTCGTCTGTTATGCTCTGCTTGGCTTTGTGTAGGCCAGCAATACTGGTCGCGGCATGTCAGGTTTAGTTAGATTTCGTTTGGTTATGTCAGGTTAAGTTGGGTTAGGTCAGGATATCTTCGACTTTTGTGCCGCACATCGCTATTTGGTGGCTTTGTTCACTCTACTGTGCACTACTACACCCTGCTCAACTCTGGGGTGGCCAGCAATACTGGTCATGGCACGATAGGTTTAGTTTGGCTACATTTGGTTAGGATATGATAGTCAGGGTTAGCTATGGGTATCTACGACATAAGCGATATACACTGTTCTTCGATGTATTTCAGCGCTCTGCTGTGTTCTAGTATTTTCTAGTTGGCTACGGGATGGCCAGTGATAGTGGTATATTCACGCCAGTTTCAGATTGATTACGTATGCTTATGTTACGTTTGGTTAAGTTAGGACAGGGTAGCTTTGACTTTTGTGCTATATACCGCAATTCGATGGCTTTCTGCACTATACGTTGCTCTAATGTGGTCAGCTTGGCTTTGTGGAGGACAGCAGTAATAGTCTCGGCACCTCTCGTTGAGTTATGCTTCGTTCGGTTCTGCTAGATTAGTACAGGTTAGGCTAGGATATCTACCACCTTTGTGATTTACACTGCAATGCGGTGTATTACTGCGCTTTACTATGCTCTAGCATTTTCCGTCTGGCTCTGGGGAGGTCAGCAATTGTGGTCGCGGCGCGATAGGTTTTGTTATGTTCCGCCTATTTAGATTAGGTTAGGTTATGTTTGGTTATGATGGCTTTGACTTTTGTGCTACACACCGCTATTCAGTGGGTTTCTGCGCTCTAGTGATTCATAATACGCTCTGCTTGGATATGAGGTGGCCAGTAATAGTGGTCACGGAGCGTTAGGTTTAGGCAGGCAACGTTTGGTTTGGTTATGTTAGCCTGGGTTAGCCTTGGATAGCATTGACGTACGTGGTATACACTTTTCTTCGGTGGATTCCTGGGCGCTACTGTACTCTGCTGTATTCTGCTGGCTATGGAGAAGTAGTGCTCTCGGCACGTTAAGCTGGGTTATGTTGCGTTCGGTTATGTAGCGTTTAGATTGGTTAGGAGAGGATATCCTTGACTTTTCTGCTATACACTGCTATTCCTTGGATTTCTGCTCTCTTTGTTGCGTTACTATACCATATTTGGCTCTGCGTAGGCCAGCAATGGCGGCCGTGGAACGATAGGTTGTGATAGGTTGCGTTTTGTTTGTGTACGTTAGGTTATGTATCGTCAGGATGGCTATGCCGTTAGTGCTGTACACTGCTATTCGGCGAATTTCTGCGCTCTTCAGTGCTCTGGTATTTTCTGCTTATCTCTGGGGAAGCCAGCAATGGTGGCCGCGGCACGTTAGGCAGCGTTATGGTACGTTCCGTTAGGTTAGGTTGGGTTAAATTTGGTAGGGTTTGCTCCGACTTTTCTGCTTTACACCGCTAGTTGGTCGATATCTGCGCTCTGCGTTGCTCTACTAGCATCCGATTGTATCTGGGGATGTAGGCATTTGTGGCCAAGCCACGTTATATTTAGCTAAGCTGCATTCGGCTAGGTAAGGTTAGGAAAGGTTAGATCAGGATTTCATAGACTCTTGTGCTACACAATCAAATGCGTTGGATTACTGCGCTCTACTGTGCTGTTATATATTCTGCTTGGCTCTGGGGATGCAAACTATAGTGGCCACGGCACGTTAGGCTAAATTTGATGACGCTATGTCAGGCTAAGTTACGTAGAGCTAGGTTACGATAGCTTATACTTTTGTTCTGCACACTGCTATTCCTTGGACCTGTGCGCTCCTGTGTGCGCTATCACACTCTGCTCGTCTGCGTGGACGTCAGGAATAGTGCTTTCGGCAGGTTAGGTTGAGTTATGTTAAGTTTGGTTAGGTCAGGTTTGGTTATGTTTGGTTAGGATAGATTTGACTTTAGCGATATGCACTCATGTTCGGTAGATTTCAGCGTTCTACATTGCTGTGCTATACTCTGCTTATCTTTCGTAATGCCAGCAATAGCAGTCGCGATACGTAAGCTTGTGTTACGTTACGTCTGCTTATGATACGTTTGGATAGGTCAGGATAGGATAACTCTGACTTTGCACCATACACTGCTATCCGGTGGACTTCTGCGCTCTTCATTGCTCCACTATACCCTCCTCGACCCTGGGGAGGCAAGTAGTAGTGGTCTCGGCACGTTAGGTTGAGTTAGGTTACGTTTGGTCTTACCATGTTTGGTTATGTTAGGATAGGATAGCTATGGCTCCAGTGCTGTACACTGCTATTCGGTGGAATTCTGCGCTCTACAGTGATCTAATATACTCTGCTTCGCTCTGGAAATTCCAGAAATAGTGGACGCGGCGCGCTAAGTCGTGTTAGGTTACGTTTGGTTATGTTAGGATTGTGAGGGTTAGGTTAGGTTATCTTTGACTTTCGTGCCATATGTTGCCATTCCATGGACCTGCGTAATCTACTGTGCTCTATCATATTCTGCTTCTCTCTGGGGAGGCCAGCAATAGTGGTCGCGGCACGATATGTGTAGGTACTCTACGTTTGCGTAGGATAGGTTAGGCATTGTTAGTTTAGGGCACCTTTGACTTTTTTGCTGTACATTGCTATTTGGTGGCTTTCGGCGCTCTAAGTTCCTCCCATATGTTCAGCTTGGCTCTAGGAACGCCACCAGTAGCGGTCTTGGCACGATAGGTTGAGTTAAGCTACGTTCTGTCATGTTAAGTATGGTCATGCTGGGATATGGTAGACTCGACTATTGTGCTATGCACTGCTACTCTATGCATTTCTGCGCTGTCCTCTCCTCTAAAATGTTCTGCTTGGCTGTGGGAAGGGCAGTAATTGTGGTCTCGGCACGTTAGGATGAGTCAGGTCACGTTTGGTTACGTTATGCTTGGTGAGGTTGGGAAGGATGGCGTATATTTCTGTCCTATACAATGCTATTCAGTGTTCTTCTGCGCTCTAGTGTGATCTAATATTCTATGCTTTGCTCTGGGGAGGCTAGAAATTGTGGCCGCAGCGTGTTAGATTAAGTTAGTCTAAGATTGGTTATGTCAGGTTTGGTTATGTTTGTAGAGGACAACTTTGACTTTTGTGATAAACACTGCTATTCGGTGAATATCTGTGCACTATTGTGCTCTAATATGTTCTGCTTGGCTATGGGGAGGCCAGAAATAGAGCTCTCAGCTCGTTAGGTTTATTCATTCTTCGTTCGGTTAGGTTTGGTTAGTTTGGGTTACGTTTGGATAGCTTTGCCATTCGTGGTATAAACGGTTGTTCAGAGGATTTCTGCGCACCGCTGTGCCTTAGTATTTTCTGCTTGGCTCTGGTGCGGCCGGCAATTGTGCTCTCGGCACGTTAGGCTGAGATATATAACGGTTAGTTATGTCAGGTTTGGTTGCGTAGGAATGTGATAGCTTCGACTTTTACGCTATACACCGCTATTCGGTGGATTTATGCCAGCTACTGTGCTCCAGTACATTCCGCTTACCTCTGGAGGACCAGAAATAGCGGTCTCAGCACGTTAGGATAAGTTGGGATGGGTTCGTTTATATTACGTTTGGAAAGGATAGGATAGGATATCTATGGATATTCTGCTTTGCACTGCTATTCAGTGGATTTTTGCACTTTACATTGCTCTAATATGCTCTGCTTGGCTGTGGAGAGGCCAGCAATAGTAGTCTCGTGACGTTATATCGAGATATGCTACGTTCGGTTATGTTACGTTTGGCTAGGGTAGGACAGGGTAGCTTTGACCTCTGCGCTATACACTGCTATTCGATTGATTTCTGCGCTCTAGTGTGCTCTAATATGTTCAGCTTGGCCGCGGGAAAGCCAGCAATAGTGGTCTCTGCACGTTACGCTCAGTTAGGCTACATTCTGTTAGGTTAAGTTTTTTCAGGTTTGGTCAGAACATCCTTGACTTTTGTGCTTTACGCAGCAATGCGGCGGTTTTCTGCGCTCTACTGTGTTGTAGTTCATTCTGCTTTACTCTGGGGTTGTCAGCAATATTGGTCTAGAAACGTTACGTTGAGTCAAGTTACGTTTGGTTATGTTACGTTTGGATAGGATTACTAGTCTAGGTTTACATTGACTTTTGCGCTGTAGGCTGCTATTCGGTGGATTTCTGCACACTACTGTATTCTAATATGCCCTGCTTTGGTTACGTTTGGTTAGGTTCGGTTAATATGTATTAAGTTAGGATAGGTTCGACTTTTGTCCAACACAATGCTATTCTATGGGCTTCTGCGTTCTTCAGATCGCTATCACACACTGTTTGTCTCTGTGGACGCCAGGAATAATGCTCTCGTCTGATTATGTTGAGCTATGTAACGTTTGGTTAGGTTAGTTTGGTTAGGTTTGTTTGGGTTAGCTGTGCCTTTCGTGCTATACACTGCTATTCTTTCGACTTCAGCGTCCTACATTGCTCTGCTATACGCAGCTTGGCTCTCGTGAGGCCAGAGAAAGTGATTGTGGCACCCCACGTTGTGTTACGTTACGTCTGATTATGTCACGTATGGTCAGGGCAGGGTAGGATAATTTTGATTTTCGTATTTTACATTGCTATTCGGTGGATATGCTCTCTCTGCGGTGCTCTAATATGCTCTGCTTGGCTCTGGCGACGCCGGCAATAGTAGTCTCGGCACGTTAGGTTTAGTCTATCGTGTTATACACTTTCATTCCATGGAAATCTGCGCCCTTCTCTGCACTACTATACTCTGCTCGAATCTCGGTAGGCTAGCAATAGTGGTCGCGGTACGTTATCTTGAGTTATGTTACGTTTGGCTATGTCGAGATTTGTGAGGTTAGGAAAGGATGGCTTTGACTATGTGCTACACACTGCTATCCGGTGTATTTCTGCGCTCCCCATAGGTCTACTATAAAATGCTCGATTGCAGGGAGACTAGAAATAGCGTTCGTGGCACGACATTTGAGCAATGTAGATCGCTGAAATCCAACGAGCAGCAGTGTATAGCATTAAAGTCAAAGCTATCCTATCCCAACCTAACCAAACGTGACATAACCAAACGTAATCTAACTCAACCTCACGTGCAGAGACCACTATTGCTGCCCTAACCAGGAACAAGCAGAACATACCGGAGCTCAGTAGACCGCGGAAATCCAGCGAATAGCAGTACAAACGTTAAAGCTGTCCCATCCTAACCTAACCAAACCATACCTAACCGAACGTAACGTAGCTCAACCTGACGTGCCTCGACCGCTATTCCTGGTGTCGCCGGAGACAAGCAGAGTGTGACAGCGCACAATAGGGCGCAGGAGTTTGTGCGCAGCACAAAAGTCGTAACTACACCAGGCTAACCCAACACAGCCTAACACAATGAATCGTAACCAAGCTCAATCTACGGAGCCGTCACCATTATTGCTGGCTTCCACAGAGCCAAGAAGAACATATTAGGGTAGAGTAGGGTGGAGAAATCCATCGGATCGCAGTGTACTGCAGAAAATTCAGAGATATCCAAACCTAACCCAATCTAACGTAAGCAAACCTATCGTAGCCACGCTCAAAGTGGCGTGCAGCGACCACTATTGCTGGACCCCAGGGTCCTGCCGATTTGGGCAGAGCACAGTGAAGTGCAGGAATCCACCGTATACGTGTGTGCAGCGCGAAAGTCGAAGCTTCTTCAACCAATCCTAGCCTAACCTATCCAAACCAAGCGTAACGTGACTCAACCTAACGTGCCACGGGCACTATTCCTCGCATCCCGTGAGCCGAGCAGTGAATAGCTGTACAGTGTAGAGCGTAGGATTCGCGGTGCATAGCACAAAAGTGGACTTTATCCTGTCCTAACAAACCCAAACGTAATACAAGCAAATGTAGCATAACTTAAGCTAACGCGCCGAGACCACGACTGCGGGCCTCCCCAGAGACAAGCAGAATTTACTAGACCACAGTAGAGAGCAGAAAGCCACAAGATAGCACTATGTCGCTCAAACGTCGAGGACATCCTAACCAAACCTCTCCTACGCTAACCTTAACAAACGTAGACTAACTGAACCTAACGATCCGAGTCCACCATTACTGACCTCCACATCGCCAAGCAGAAAGTATTAGAGGAGCGTAGAAGGCAGAAGTCAATAGACTGGCAACGTATGGCAGAATAGTGAAGGGTATCCTAACCTAACCCCGACTAACCAAACCTGACCAAGCGTGTCCTAACTCAGACTAACGCGACGAGACCACCATTCCTGTCAATCGCAGAGCCACGCGGGGTATGTTGGAGCACAGCAGAACGTAGAAAACGACCGCATTGCAATGTATAGCGCAAAAGTCAGAGGCATGCTGCTCAAACCTAACCTAACCTGACATAACCAAACGTAACGTAACCCAATCAAACGTGCCGCGACTGCTACTGCTAGCGCTCCGGAGACGAGCAGTATGTGATATAGCACTCTAGGGGAGAGAAGTCCACCGAATAGCAGCGTATAGCACATGAGTCAAAGCCACCCTAACCAAACGCAAACTGACTCAACGAAATGGGCCACGACAGCCGTTGCTGGCCTCCCAAGAGACTAGCGGTTCCTGGCAGAGCAATTCAGAGCGCAGATATCGACCGAATGGCTGGGTATAGCACAAAAGTCAAAGCTATCCTATCCTAACCTGGCCAACCGTAACGAAACCGAACGTAACATAACGCAGCCCAATCACTGAGATCCAAAAGTAATATATGTAGAATCATGACGTAACTTAAACTAACGTGACGAGACCACTGTTGCTGGACACCTCAGAGACGAACAGAATATATTGGAGCAGAGTAGAGCGCAGAAAGCCACCATACAGAAGTGTATAGCACTAGAGAGAATGAAACCCTAATCCAAATTATGCTAACCGTACCTATCCAGACGTAGACTGACAGAACCTAACATGCCGAGTCCACTATTGCTGACCTGTCCATCGCCATGTTTGAACATATTAGAGGAGAGTAGAGCGCAGAAATCCAAAGAATCGCAGTGCATAGCACAATAGTCGAAGTTACCCTGTCCTAACATTGCCGTATGAAACATTAACGAACGTTGGGTAACTCAACCTAACGTGCCGAGGCCACCATTGCTAGCCTGCCCAGGGCCATGCAGAATATTCTAGGGCACAGTAGATGGCAGGAATCAACCGCACATCTGTGTACAGCTCAAAAGTTAAAGATATCCTACCCTAACCGAACCAATCGTAACATAAGCGAAGGTAACCTAACTCAACGTAACATGCAGCGGCCATTATTGCTAACATCCGCAGAACCAATCAGAATATACCAGATCATAGTAGAGAGCAGGAATCCGCCGAGAAGCAATGTACACCACAAAAGTCAAAGCTACCCTATCCTAGCCTAACAAAACGTAACATAACCGAACGTAGCACAGCTCAACCTTTCGTGCCTGGACCACTATTGCTGGCATCCCCAGAGTCAAGCGGAGCATGTTAGTGCACAGTAGAGCGCAGAAATCCACCGTATTGCAGTGTATAGCACAAAAGACAAATCTATCCTATCATAACCGGACAATATGTGACGTAACCAGACGTAATAAAACTCATCGTGGAGTGCCGAGTCCAGTATTGCTGCCCTCCCCACAGCCAAGCAGAAAATATCGGAGCAGAGTGGAACGCAGGGGCCACATGATGGCCGTGTATGCCAGAAAGGTCGAAGCTATCCAAACCTAGCCCATGTTAACACAATCTAACCAAACGTAATATAACGAAACCTAGCGTGCCGAGACCACTGTTGCTGGCGTCCCCGGAGGTAAGCAGAGCATATTAGATCGCGGTAGAGCGCAGAAGTCCACGGAATAGCTGTGTATAGAACAAACGGCAAAGCTGCACTCTCCTAGCCTAACGAAACCGTACCTATCCAATCGCAGCATAACTCAGCCTAGCATGCCGCAGCCACTATTTCTGGCCACCCCAGAGCAATGCAGGTCATATAAAAGCACAGCAGAGAGCAGGAACCCACCGAATATCAGTGCATAGCACGAAAGTCACAGCCACCCTAACCAAACATACCCTAACTTAACATAGACAAGCGTAACGTAACACAACATATCGAGCCGCGACCGCAATTTGTGGCCCCTCCAGAGTCGAGTAGAGTATACCCGTGAAACGAAAAGCGCTGAAATCCTTAGAATGGTTGTGTATAACGCAAAAGTCGAAGCCACCCTAGCCAAACTCAACCAAACCAAGCCTACCCAAGCGTAACATAACTCAACCAAACCTGCTACGACCGCTATTACTGGCATCCCCAGAGACAAGCAGATACAAGTAGAGCAATGCATTGCACAGGTATCGACCGAAAAGCAGGGTACAGTACAACAGTCTACTCTAACCAAATATATCCGAAACCTAGCAAATTTGCGCGTAACCAATCTCAAACTTGTGTGCTGAAACCGTCATTTCTGGCCTCTCCAGAGCCATGCAGAGCACACTAGAGCACAGTAGAGCGAAGAAGTTCCCCGAAAAGCAGTCTATACCGCAAAAGCAAAAGCAATCCATACCTAACCTAAGCTAACGTATTCTCGCAAAACGCAGCCTAATTCAACCTGTCGTGCCGAGACAGCTATTAATGGCCTCCCCAAAGTCGAGTGGAGTACAACAGAGCATTGCGGGGCGTAGAAATGCTTCGATTAGCGGTGTATAGCACAAAGTCAACGATATCCTGACCCAGGCAGACCTAACCTGACCTAACCAAACGTTGAATAATAAAACCTAACGTGCCGCGAACACGATTGCTGGCTTCCCTAGATACAAGCAGAACATGATAGAGCGCATTTGTGCACATTAGTCCATATTATATCAGTGCTGAGCACATATGCCAGAGCTATCCCAACCTAACCCAATGTAACTTAACAAAACCGAACGTAATCTAACTAAAGCTAACATGCCGCGACCAGTATTGCTGGCCTCCACAGAGCCAAGCAGAGCATAAGAGATGAGTGTCGGTCGCAGAAGTCCCTTGAATCGCAGTGTCCGGCAGAAAAGTCGAAGCCATCCAGACCTTACCAAAGCAAACACAACCTAACCAAACGTATCCCACCTCGACCTAACGTGCCGTGACAACTGTTGCTGGTCGCCCCGTCGCCAACCAGGGCATATTAGAGTAGAACAGGGCGCTGATGTCCACAGAATGTCATTGAGTATCACTAAATTCAAAGGTGCCTCAACCTAACACAAACAAACCTAACGTAACCAAACGTAACCTATCTCATCCTAAGGCGCGGCGGCTACTATTTCTGGAATACCCAGAGCAAAGCAGGGAAAACTAGGTCACAGTAGGGCGCAAAATTCCACCGAATATCAGTGCACAGCAGATAAGTCAAAGCTACACCGGCTTCGCATAACCAAGCGTAACACAACCAAACGTAACATTACCAAACCTGATAGGGTGAGTTTGGTTACGTTCGGTTAGGTTAGGTTAGGTTCGGTTTGGTTAGGATGGCACAGACTTTTGTGTTGCACGCTGTTTCTCAGTGGATCTCTGCACTCTACTGTGGTATAATGTGATCCGCAGGGCTCTGGGGAGGCAAGTGATAGAGGTCTCGTGTCCTTAGGTGTAGTTATTCTACGTTTGGTTGGGCTAGGATCGGTCAGATTAGGTACAGATGTCTTTGACCTTTTTGCTATACGCTGCTATTTGGTGGCCTCCTGCGCTCAGCTGTGATCTAGTGAAAACTGCTTGGCTCTGCGCAGGCCAGTAATAGTGGTCTCGGCACGTTAGATTGAGTTATGCTACGTTCGGTAGTGTTGCGCAAGGCAAATATAGGATAGGGTACCTTCGATTGTTGCGCTGTGCACTGCGATTCTATTGATTTCAGCGCTCTATGCCCCTCTAATATACTCTACTTCGCTCTGGCGAGGACAGTAATAGTGGCATCGGCACGGTAGGCTGAGTCATGTTACGTATGTTTCCGTAACGTTTGGCCTGCTTAGGATGGGGTAGCATCGACTTTCGTGCCATACGCTGCTATACGGTCGATTTCTGCGCTCCACTGTGGCCTAATATGTTCTGTTTGGCTCTGAGAGGGCCAGCAATAGTGGTCTCGGCGCGTTTGTTTGAGATAGGTTGCGTTTGGCCTGGATTGCTTAGGTTAGGTTTGGTTAAGGTAGCAGTGACTTCTGTGATATACACTGCCATTCGGTAAATACCTGCGCTCTGCATTGCTCCATCAGCCCCTGCTTGTATGTCGGGCGGCCGTCAATAGTTGTCCTGGCACAATGGTTGTGTTAGGTTACGTTTTGTTAGATCTGTTTTGGTTAAGTTTTGTAGGTATGGCGTTGCCTTTGTGGTTCACACCGCCACTCGGTCGATATCTGTGCCTCGCACTGCACTACTAGCATCTGCTTGTCTCTGGGGAGGCCAGCAATTGTGGTCGCGATACGTTACGTTGATTCTTGCTGAGATAGGTTATGTTATGTTAGTTTGGGTTACGTTTGGATATCTTTCACTTTTCTGCTGTACACTGCGATCCTATAGATTTCTGAGCCCTACTCTCCTCTAATATGTTCTGCTTGGCTCTGTGGAGAGCCGCACTGAGTGGTGGCGGCACGTTAGGCTCAGTTACGATACGTTTGCTTAGGTTACGTTAGCTTGGGTTGGGTTTGGATAGTTTTGCCTTTCGTGCTGTCCAGTGTTATTCAGTGTGATACTGCGCTCTAGATTGCTATAATATACTCTGCTCGAATGTGAGGATGTCAGAAATAGTGGTCGTGGGACGTTATTTGGTGTTATGTTACGTTCGGCTGTGTCACGATTTGTTAGGTTAGGAAAGGATGGCTTTGACTTCTGTGCTATGCACTGCTGTTCGGTAGGCTCCTGCGCTCTTCATAGATCTACTATACCATGCACGACTTCAGGGAGGCCAGCAATAGCGGTCGTGGCACGATATGATGATTTAGGTCACGTCTGGTTGTGTCAGGTTGGGTTACGTTTTGTCAGGATCGCTTCGACTTTTGTGTTATACACTGTTGTTCGGTGGATTTCAGCGATTTACTGAGCTCTAAGATGTTGTGCTTGGCACTGTGTAGGCCAGCAATAGAGGCCTCGGCTCGCTGGGATTAGTTATTCTGCGTTTGGTTAGGTTAGGTTAGGTTAAACTTGGTTAGTATATCTTTGACTTTTGTGTTATACACTGCTATTTAGTGGCTGTCTGCGCTCTACTGAGCTCTAGTGTCTACTGCCTGGCTCTGACGAGGCCAGCGATATTGGTCTCGGCACTTTAGGCTTAGCTATTCTGAGTCTGGTTACGTTAGCTTAGGTAGGGTTAGGTTAGGATTCCTTTGACTTTTCTGATATACGCTGCTATTTGGAGGCTTTCTGCGCTCTGTTGTGCTCCAGTATATTCTGCTTGGCGCTGGGGAGGCCACAGATTGTGGTCACGGCACGTTGTGTTAAGTTCGTCTTCGTTTGGTTAGATTACGTTTCGAAATGTTAGGACAGGATAGATTTGACTTCTGTGCTATACACGGTTATTCGGATCATTTCTACGCTCTGCATTGCAGTAATGCTCTCTGCTCGACACTGGGGAAGCCAGTAATTGTGTTCTCGTCACATTAGGTACAGATAGGCTACGTTTGATAAGGTTAAGATAGTTTGGGTTAGGTTTGGATTGCTTTGACATTTGTATCACACACATCAGTGCGGTGGATTACTGCGCTCGACAGTGCCCTGGTATATTCTGCTTGGCTCTGGGAGAGCCTGCAATGGGGGTCTCGGCACGCTAGGATGAGCTAGGTTACGGTTGGTTTGGCTAGGTTAGGATATGTTTGGTTAGGATAGCCTCCCCGTGCTGTACACTGCTACTCGGGCGATGTCTGTGCACTGCATTGCTCTACCAGTGTCTGCTTGAATCTGTGGAGGCCAGCAACAGAGGTCGTGGCACGCTTGGTTGAAATAGGTCACGCTCGGTTAGGTTAGGTTACGTAATGTTTGAATAGCATGGCTTTGACTTTTGTGCTATATACTGTTTTTCGGTCTATATCTGCGATCTGCATTGCCGTAATAGTATCTGATTGTCTCTGGAGAGGCCAGCATTGGTGGTCGTGGCACGATTGGTTGTGTTCTGTTACCCTTTGTTACGGTTAGGTTAGGTTAAGTTTAGTTAGGATGTCTTTGACTTTTGTGCTATACACTGCTATTCGGTGGATTCCTGCGCTCTAATACGATCTAATACTCCCTGCGTTGATCTGGGAATGCTTGAAGTGATGGCCGCGGCGCATTATGTCGGGTGATATTACGCTTGGTTACGACAGGTTTATTTGGGTTTGGTTTGGATATGCTTGACATTCGTGCTATACACTGCCATTCTATGTTCTACGCTCTACTCTCCTCTAATATGCCCAGCTTTTCGATGGGAAGGCCAGCAATTGTGGGCTAGGTACGATAGGTTGGGATTGGTCACGCTTGATTAGGTCATATTAGGCCAGGATAGGTTGGGATATCTCCTACTCTTTTGCTATACGCTGCTTTTCGGACGATTCTAGCACCCTGCATTGCTCTGCAATACTCTGCATAGCTCTCGTGAGGCCAGCAATGGCTTTCGTGGTACGTCAGATTGTGTTACGTTACGCCTGCTTATGTTGCGATTGGTTAGTTTAGGATAGGATAGCCTTGACTTCTGTGCTATACACCGCTGATCGGAGTATTTCTATTCTACATTGCTCTACTGCTCTCCGCTCGACTCTTGGGAGGCCAGTAATTGTGTTCTCGGCATATTAGGTTCGGTTAGGCTATGCTTGGTTAGGTTATGCAAGTTCGGGTTAGGCTCGGATTGCTTTGACTTTCGTGGTATGTACCGTTGTTCGGTAGACTTCTGCGCTCTTCTGTGCTCTAGTATCTTCTGCTGAGCTCTGGGGATGCCAGCAACAGTGGTCTCGGCACGTTAGGTTGGGATGGATAGCGTTCGACTATGTTACGTTCGTTTAAGTTAGGATAGGATAGCTTATAGTTTTGCGCTATGCTCTGCTTTTCTGTAGATTTCTGCGCTCTACATTGCTCCACCATACTCTGCTGTCGGCAGGCCAGGAATAGTGGTCGCCCCCAGTTGGGGTGAGTCAGATTGCGTTTGGTTTGTTTATGGTACGATGTGTTAGGTTAGCATAGCTTTGACCTTTGAGTTATACACTGCTATTCGAACTATATCTGCGTTCTACGTCGTTCTGCTATCCTCTGCTTAGCTCTCCTGAGGCCAGCAGTAGCATTCGTGGCACGTCAGGTTGTGTTACGATACGTCCCCTTATGTTACGATTGGTTGGGTTAGGAAATGATATCTTCGAGTTCTGTGCTGTACACTGCTATTCGGCGGTTTTCTGCGCTCTTCGTTGCTCGACTATACTCTGCTGGGAAGACAAGCAATAGTGGTCGTGGCAAGATAGGTCGAGATATGTTACGTTCGGTTAGATTAGGTTAGGTTACGTTTGGCAAGGATGGCATTGCCTTTTTTGTTATACACAGCTATTCGGAGGTTCCTGCGCCCTACTTTTCTCTAATCTGTTCTACTTGACTCTGGGTAGGCCAGCAATATAGTCCTCAGCACGTTAGGCTTAGTTATTCTAAGTTTGGTTAGGTTAGGATAGGTAGGGGTAGGCTAGGATTTCTTTGACTTTTTTTAATATACGCTGCTATTGGGAGGCATTCTGCGCTCTACTCTCCAACAGTATATTCTGCTTGTCTGTGGGGAGGCCAGAGATAGTGGTCTCGGCACGTTACGTTATGTTATGTTGCGTTTAGTTATATTACGTTTGGAAATGTTAGGAAAGGATGGACTTCACTTTTGTGCTGTACACTGCCTATCAGTGGATTTCTGCGCTCCACATTGCCTACAATGCTCTGCTCAACTACCGACAGTTCAGGAATGGTGATCTCGGCACGTTAGGTTATGTTAGGATGCAGTTAGTAACGTTACGTTTGGTTAGGTTAGGATAGAATGGCCTAGACTTTTGAGCTGTACATTGTTATTCAGTAGATGTCTGTGCGCTGCACTGCTCTACTCGCGTCTGCTTGAATCGGAGGAGGCCAGCAATAGCGGTCGAGGCAAGTTTGGTTGAGATAGGTTACGTTTGGTTAGGCTAGGTTAGGCTATGTTTGGTCAGGATGTCTTTGACTTTTGTGGTATACGCTGCTATTCGGTGGATTTCTGCGCTCTACAATGCGCTGCTGTACTCTGCTCGACTCTCGGGATGCGAGTAATAGTGGTCGTTGCTCCATAGGTAGAGTTAGGTTAAATTTGGTTTGGTTAGGTTAGGCTAAGTTTGGTTAGGTTGGTTATTACACGTTTGGTCAGGATAGCTTCAGCTTTTGCGCTGTACACCGCTATTCGGTGGGTTTCTTCTCTCTACTGTGTTCTAGTATGCCCTGCTTGGCTCTGGGTTGGGCAGCAACTGCGGTCTCCGCACGATTTTTTGATTTACGCTATGTCAGGCTATGTTCTGCTGGCTTGGGGTAGGTCTGGGTAACTTTGGCTTTTCTGACATACACTGAGATTATATAGATTTCTGCTTCCTACTGTATACTAAAGTGTTCTGCTTGGCTCTGCGGTGGCCAGAAATAACGGTGTCGGCGCGTTAGGTTAAGGTAGGATAAGTTTGGTTACGATCTGCCGGTTTGGGCTTGGTTTGGGTTTGGTTTGAGTGGCTTTGGCTTTTCTGCTATACACTGCGATTCTATGGATATCTACGCCATACTCCCTGCTAATATGGTCTATTTGGCTCTGGGGAGGTCAGCAATATTGGTGGCGACACGTTAGGTTGAGTTTGATTACGTTTGGTATTGCACGATTTATTAGGTTACGTTATGTTACCTATGTCTTTTGCGCTATAAATTGCTTTCCGGTGGATTTCTGCGCTCCAGTGTGTTATAATATACTATGCTTTGCTCTGCGATGGCCAGCAATAGTGGTCCCGGCGAGTTAGTTTGAGACATATAACGCTTGTTTATGTTACGTTTGGTCAAGCTAGGACGGGATAGCTTTGACTTTTGCGCTGTACACTGCTATTCGGTTGATTTCTACGCTCTACTGTGCTCTAATACGCTATGATTTGCTCCGGCGATGCCGGCAATTGCGGTCGTGGCGCGTTTAGTAGTGTTATGTTACTTTCAGTTAAGTAAGGTTAGGATAGGCTAAGACAGGGTAGCTTACACTTTTGTGATATACACTGCCCTTCGGTGGATTTCTGCGCTCTACTTTGCTCTAGTATATACTCCTTGACCAATGGGAGGCCAGCAATAGTGGTCTCGGCTCGCTAGGTTGTGTTAGGCAGAGCTTGGTTGGGCCATGGTAGTCTGGGTTGGGCTTGGATAGCTTTGTCATACGTGGTATACACTGTTGTTCGGTGGATTATTGGAATCTACTGTGCTGTAGTATGTCCTACATGGCTCTGGTGAAGGCAGCAGCAGTTATCTTGGTACATTAGGCAGCGTTAGGTTACGTTTGGCATTGTTAGGACATTATAGCTTTGACTTTCGCGGTATACACCGCATACCGCTGATTTCTGCGCTCTTCTGTGCTCTAGTATATTCTGCTTGGCTTTGGGCAGGCCAACAGTAGCGCTCTCGGGACCTCAGGCTGAATTCGTTTGGGTTCGGCTATGTTACGTTTGGTTACGTTACTACGGGGTAGCTTCGACTTTTATGCTTTACACTGTTATTCGGTGGATTTCTGCGCTCTACTGTACTATACTATGCTGTGCTTGGCCCTAGGCGTCCAGCAATATTGGTCGCGGCACGTTATGTTGAATTAGGCCATGTTTGGTTAAGTACTGTTGGTTTGGGTTAGTCTCGGATAGCTTCGACCTTTATGATATACACTGCGGTTCTATGGATTTCTGTGTTCTACAATCCTCTAGCATGTTCTGCTTTGCTCTGGGGTTGCCAGCAACCGTGGACGCCGCACGTTGGGTTCTGTTAGGTTAGGGTTGGTTATGCTACGCTTGGCTAGGTGAGGATAGCTTTGACTTTTACGCTATACACGGCTATTCGGTGGATTTCTGCACCCTACATTGCTCCACAATAATCTGCTCGTCGATATGGAGGCCAGAAATTGTGGTCTCGGCGCGTCAGGCTTATTTAGGCTGCGTTTGGCTACGTTACGTTTATTTGGGTTAGGCTTGGATTGATTAGACTTTCGCGGTATACGCTGATATTCGGTGGATTTCTACGCTCTACTGTGCTCTAATATGATAAGCATGGCTCTGGAAAGGCCAGCAATAGTGGTATCGGCACGTTATCTTTAGTTAAGCCATGTTTGTTGCGTTAGGTCATGTAAGGATAGGTTATTATATCTCCGTCTATTGTGCTTTGTACTGTAATGCGGCCGACTTCTGCGCACTATTGTGCTCTAGTATATTCTGATTGGCTCTGGGGTTGTCAGCAATAGTGGTCTATGCACGTCATGTTAAGCCAGGTTCCGTTTGGTTATGTTACGTTTGGTTAGGTTAGGCTCGGACTCCTTTGACTTTTGTGGTGTAAATTCGTTTTCGGTGGACTTCTGCGCTCTACTGTGATCTTGCATGCTCTGCTTTGCCCACGGGAGGGCAGAGATAGCAGCCGCGACTCATTAGCTATAATTATGTCACGTTTGGTCGTGTTATGCTTGTCTGGATCAGATTTGGATAGCCTTTTCTCTTCTGCTGTATCCTGCGACCTATGGATTTCGGCGCTCTCCTCTACTCTAATATGTTCTGTTTGTCTCCGTGAATGCCAACAATAATGGTCACCGCACTATAGGTTAAGTTAGATTTCGTTTGGCCTTGTTTGGTTAGGCTGGTTCTGGCTTCGAATGCTTTGACTTCTCTGCACAACAGTGCTATTCTACGGACTTCCGCGTTCTAATGTGCTCCATCTCATCTGCTTGTCCCTGGGGACGCCAGCAATAGTGGCCGCGGCACGTAAGGCTGCGTTATGGTATGCATGGTTCGGATAGGTTAGGTTAAGTTTGGTAGGATTTGCTCTGACTTCTCTGCTATACACTGCTACTAGTTCGATATCTGCGCTCTGCGTTGCTCTTCTAGCATTCGCTTGTATCTGGGGTGGTCAGCAATAGTGGTCTAGGCACGTTATGTTGTGTTTCGTTACGTTCGGTTAGGTTAGGTTAGGTTAGGTTTGATCAGGATATCTTTGACTTTTCTGCTATAAACGGCAATGCGGCGGATTGATGCGCTCTGATGTGCTTTTATGTGTTCCGCTTGGCTTCGCGGAGGTCAGCGATAATGGTCTCCACACGTTAGGTTGTGTTAGGTTACGTTTGGCTAGGCTACATTACACTGGATAGGTCCGGATTTCTATGGGTTTCGTGGTGTAAGCTGTTGTTCAGTGGACTTCTACGCTCTAGTGTGCTCTAGTATGTTCTGCTTGGCTCTGGAGAGGACAGGAATAGTTTCCTCGGCACGTTAGGTTGAGTTAGATTACGCCCTGCCAGGTTAGGATACCTTGTATTAGGTTACGATAGCTTATACTTTTGTGCTGCACATTGCCATTCTATGGACTTCTGCGCTCTTCTGTGCGCTGTCACACTCTGCTTGTCCCCGGGGACGCCAGGAATAGCGCTCCCGGCAGGTTAGGTTGAGATATAATACGTTTGATTAGGGTAGGTTTGGTTAGGTTTCGATAGGATAGATTTGACTTTTGTGCTATGCCCTTCTATTCGGTGGCTTTCTGCGCTCTTCTGCGCCGTAATTTACCCTCTTGGCACGGGGCGGGGGGGGGGGGGGGGAGAACTTAGTCAACCAACGAACCCGA
>NW_016910353.1:434376-439162 GCF_001483705.2 Eufriesea mexicana
GCGGGGGGGGGGGCGGCAGTAATAATCGTCTCGGCACGTTGGGTTTAGTTATGCTGAGTTCGGTTAGTTTACGTTTGGTTAGGTTAGCATATGATAGCTTCGACTTTTGTGCTATACACTGCTATTTTGTGTGTTTTTGCGCTTTGCTGTGCTGTAATATTCCCTGCTTGGCGCTGCGGATGCCAGCAATTGTGCTCTCGACTCGTTAGGTTGAGATATGCTTCGTTCGGCTAGATTACCTTGTGTCATGTTAGGATAGGATATCTTTGTCTTTTGTGCTTTGCACCTCAGTGCGGCGGATTCCTGCGCTCTCCTGTGCTCTAGTATATTCTCCTTTGCTCTATGGAGGTCAGCAACAGTGGTCTAGTCGCGTTAGGTTGAGTAAGGCTTCGTTAGGCCTTACAATGCTTGGCCATGTTAGGCTAGGATAGTTGTGACTCTAGAGCTGTACACTGCTATTCGTTGGATTCCTACGCTCCACTGTGATCTAATATTCCCTGCTTCGCTCTGGGAATTCCTGAAATTGTGGCCGCGGCCTATTAGGCTGTGTTAGGTTACGTTCGGTTAGGTTAGGATCGTGCGGGTTGGGTTAGGATATCTTTCAAATTCGTGCTATACACTGCCTTTCCATGGACATGTGTGCTCTACCATGCCCTATCATATACCGCTTGTCTCTGGGGAAGGCAGCAATAGTGGTTGCGATACGTTTGGTATAGCTATTCTACGTTTGGCTAGGTTAGATTTGGTATTGTTAGATAATGAAATCTTTGACTTTTGTGCTATATATTGCTATTTGGTGGCTTTCTCCGCTCTACTGTCCTCTACTGTACTCTGCTCAACTCTGGGGAGGCCAGCAATTATGGTTGAGGCACGATAAATTTTGATCGCTACGTTTGGTTGTGTTACCTTTGGTCCGGTTGGGATAGGATAGCTTAGACTTTTGTGCTATACACTGCCATGCGCTGGATTTCTACCCTCCATATTGCTCTACTATACTCTACTCCACTCAGGGGAGGCCAGCAATGGCGGTCGTGACACGATATATTGTGTTAGGCTACGTTTGGTTAGGTTAGGGTTTGTTAAGCGTGGTTAGGATAGTTGTGACTTTCGTGCTATGCACCGTTATTCGGTGGATACCTGCTCTCTGCTATGAGCTAATATAGCCTGCCTTGCTCTGTGGAGGCCAGAAATAGCGGCGGCGGCACGATAGGTTTAGTTGTGTTACGTTTGGTTAGGTTACGTTAGCACGGGTTAGGTTTGGACATCTTTGACCTTTCTGCTATTCACTGGCATTCTATTGATTTCTGCGCTCCACTCTTATCGAATATATACTGCCCGCCCCGGCGGAGGCCAGGCATAGCGGTCGCGGCACGTTAGGCTTTTTCATGCTACGTTTGGTTATGCTAGGTTTGGCCATGTTCGTTGAGATAGCTTCGACTTTTGTATTACGTACACGCATTCGGGGGTTTCTCCGCGCTACTGTGCTCTAATATGCTCTGCATTGCTCTCTCAATGCGAGAAAGTGTGGCCGCGCCATGTTAGGCTGAGCTAGATTACGTTCGGTTAGTTTAAGTTATCATGGGTTAGGTTTGGTCAGCTTTGACTTTTCCGCAATAATCTGCGATTTTACGGATTTCTGCGCCCTACTCTCGTTTGCTATGTTCTGCCTGGCTACGGGGATGCCAGCAATAGAGGTCTCCGCACGTTAGGTAGGGTTATGCTACGTTTGGCTTGGCTAGGTTGGGTATGGTCTGGTTAGGATAGCCCTCAATTTTGTGCTATACACAGCTATTCGGAGAATCTCAGCGCTCTACATTGTTCTGCTATAGTCTGCTTAGTTTTCGTGATGCCAGCAGTAGCGGTCGTGGCACGTAACGTTTGGTTACGTTACGTCTGCTAATGTTAGGTTTTGATAGGATTGGATAGGGTATCTTTGACTTTTCCACTATGCACTGCTATCCGGTGGACTTCGGAGCTATTCGTTGCTCTACTATACCCTGCTCGACTCTGTGGAGATCAGCAACAGTGGTCTCGGCTCTTTAGGGTATCTTAGGTTACGTTTGCTTATATTGCGTTTGGATATGTTATTATAGGGTGGAATTTACTTTTGCGGTATAGACTGCAATACGGTGCATTACTAAGCACTACATTGCTCCTCTATATCCCCCTCGGCTCTGGGGAGAACAGTGAAAGCGGTCTCGGCACGTTAGGTACAGTTACGTTTCGTTTGTCTAGGTTAGGTTATGTCATGTTAGTTTCAGATATCTTTGACTATAGTGCTTTGTACTAGAGTGCAGCGGATTTCTGCGCTCTCCTGTGCTCTAGTATATTCTGCTTTTCTCTGGGGAAGCCAGCAATTGTAGTCTCGGCGCATTATATTGAATTATGCTACGTTCGGCTATGTGAGGTTAGGAAAGGTTAAGTTAGTATACCTCCCACTTTTGTGATATACACTGCTATGCGGTGTACTACTGCGCTCTACTGTGCTCTAGTATATTCTGCTTGGCTGTGGGTAGACAAGCGACAGTGGTCTCGGCACATTAGGTTGAGTTATGCTACGTTCGGTTATGTTAAGTATGGTCATGCTAGAATAGGGGAGCTTCGACTTTCGTGCTGTGCACTACGACTCTATGCATTTCTGCGCTCTGCTCTCCCCTATAATTTACTGCTTGGCTGTGGGGAGGGCAGTAATTATGGTCTCGGCACGTTAGGATTAGTCATGTCACGTTTGGTTTCGTTATATCTGGTGAGGTTGGAAGGATAGCTTTTACTTTTGTGCTATAAAATGCTATTCGGTGGGTCTGTGCGCTCTACTGGGATCTAATACTCTCTGCTTTGCTCTGGGGAGGCTAGAAATGGTGGCCGCGGCGCGTTAGGTTGAGTTAGTCTAATATTGCTTATGTCACGTTTCGTTAGGTTTGTATAGGATAACTTTGACTTTTGTGATATGCACTGCTTGTCGGTGAATTTCTGCTCTCTATTGTGTTCTAATGTATTCTGCTTCCCTCTGGGAGGCCAGAAATAGAGCTCTCGTCTCGTTAGGTTTATTTATTCTACGATCGGTTAGGTCAGGTTATATCTGGTTAGGTTTGAGTGTCTTTGACTTTCGTGCTATACACTGCTATTTGGTGGCTTCCTGCGCGCAACTTGCCTCTACTATAGTATGCACGAATCTGGGTAGGCCAGCAATAGTGGTAGCGGGTAGTTATTTTGAGTTATGCTGCGTTTGGCTATGTCGCGATTTGTTAGGTTAGGAAAGGATGGCTTTGACTTTTGCGTTGTACACTGATATCCGGTGTATTTCTGCGCTACCCACAGATCTACTATACTATGCTCGATTGCATGGAGACCAGAAATAATGGACGTGGCACGATAGGGTGAGTTTCGTTACGTTCGGTTAGGTTAGGTTAGGCTACGTTTGGTTAGGATGGCACTATGCAGCGTAGCAAATACGGTCTCGGCAAGTTAGATTGAGCCATGCTATGTTTGGTTGTGTTCTGCGGGCTTGGGTTTGGCACGGGCAGCTTTGACTTTCCTGATATACAGTGCGGTTCCATGGACTTCTGCGTTCTGCTCTCCACTAATACGTTCTGCTTCACTCTGGGGAGACCAGCAATGGTGGTCGCTGCACGTTCGGCTTAGCCATGTTACGATTGGTTAGGTTAGGTTATGTCATGTTACGATTGGTTAGGTTAGGAGGCGATAGCTTTGCCTTAGTGCTGGTGTCTACTATTAGGTGGATCCCTACGCCCTGCAGTGCTCTGATATTTTCAGCTTGTCCCCGCGAAGGCCAACAATTGTGATCTCGGCACGTTATGCTAGGTCAGGTTGCGTTCGGTCTGGCTAGGTTAGGTTAAGTTTCGGCAAGAATAGCACGAGCTTTTGTGCTATTAGGTTGATTTCTGTGCACTACTGTACTCTAGCATGTCCTGCTATGCTTTGGGGAGCGCAGCAATAGCGGGCGCGGCACGTTAGGTTGAGTTAGGTTACGTTTGGTTGTGTTACGATTGGTTAGGTTAGGAGAGGATAGCTTTGACTATAGTGCTGTAGTCTACCATTAGGTGGATTACTGCGCCCCATAGCGCTTTAACATTTTCAGCTTGTCTCTGGGAAGGCCAGCAACTGTGATCTCGGCACGTTATGTTCAGTCATGTTACCTTCAGTTGTGTTGGGTTCTGCTAAGCTTTCTAAAGATAGCTTAATGTTTTGTGTTGCACACTGCTATTCGGCGTATTTCTACGCTCTACAATGCTCTAGTATGACCTGCTTGTCGTTGGGCGGGCAGCAATGGCTGTCTCGGCACGTTATGTTGAGTTATGTTACGTTTGGGTAGGCTGTGTTATGATAAGCTTGGTTAGGATACCTTTCACTTTCGTGTTGTACACTGCTATTCGGTGGATTTCTGAGATCTACTATGTTCCAGTATGTCCTGCTTGCCTCTTCGGATGCCAGTAATAGTGGTCGCTGCACGTTATGTTATGTTTGGGTACTTTTGGCTGTGAAACTATTCTTTAGGCTCGGAGAGGGTAGCTTTGACTTTAATGCTATAGTCTGATATTAGGCACATCCCTGCGCCCTAAGGTGCTCTAATATCTTCAGGTTTGCTATGGGAAGGCCAGCAAGAGTAATCTCGGTACGTTATGTTGTGTCAGTTTGCGTTCGGTTAGGTAGAGTTATGCTAAGTTTGCTTCGGATAGCTTCAACTTCTTTGCTTTTCACTGCTACTCAGCGGACATCTGCCCTCTGCTGCGCTCTATTACATCCTGCTTTGCCCTGGGGAGGATAG
>NW_016910353.1:439479-446326 GCF_001483705.2 Eufriesea mexicana
GGCACGTTAGGTTGAGTCAGGCTATGTTTGGTTATGCTCTGTTGGTTTGGGTTACGCACGGGTACCTTTGACTTTTCTGATATACACAGAGATTATATGAACTTCTGCGTCCTACTCTCCACTAATGTGCTCTGCTTGACTCTGGGGAGGCCAGCAGTATTGGCCGCGTCACGTTAGGTTGTGATACGTTACGTTCGGTTATGTTAAGTTTGGTTTGGTTAGGCGAGGATAGCTTCGACTTTAGTGGTATAGTCTGCTACTAGGCGGACTTCTGCGCCCTACAGAGCTCTAGAGCTCTCAGACTGTCTCCGAGAAGGCCATAAGTTGTTGCCTGGGCACGTTATGCTGGGTCAGGTTACTTTCGGCTAGGTTGCTTTACGATAAGTTTGGTTAGGATGGCTTTAACTTTTGTGTTGTACACAGCTGTATGGTGGATTTTTGCGCTCTACTGTGGTCTAGTATTTCCTGCTCCTCTCTGGGGATGGCAGCAATAGCTGCCTCGGTACGTTAGTTGGTGTTAGGCTATGTTTGCATATGATCTGCTGGTTTGGGTTTGGTTTGGGTGTATTTTACTTTTCTGATATACGCAGTGATTCTATGGATTTCTGCGCTCGACTATCCACTGAAGTGTTCTGCTTGGCTCTGCAGAAAACAGCTGTGTTGGCCGCGGCACGTTTGGTTCAGTGAGGTTACGTTTGGATGTGTTAAAATTGAACCGGTTTGGAGAGGATAGCCTTCACTTTCGTGCAACAGTCTGATATTCGGTAGATTTATTCGACCTACAGTGCTCTAATATTTTCAGCTTGTCTCTGGCAAGGCCAGCGATAGTGGTCTCGGCACTTTACGATGGGTTAGGCTGCGTTTGGTTATGCTGGGTTAGGCTAAGTTTGACAAGGGTAACTTTAACTTTTGTGCTGGGCAATGCTGTTCGGTGGATCTCAACGCTCTAATGTGCTCTGGTATGTCCTGCGTGGCTTTGGGGAGGGCAGCAATAGCGGTCTCGACATGTTATGTTGTGTTAGCCTATGTTTGGATACGTTCTGCCACTTTGGGCTAGGCCCGGGCAGTTAAGAGTTTCCAGATATACACTGCGGTTCGATGGATTTCTGGGTTCTACTCTCCACTAGTGTGTTCTACTTGGCTCCGGTGAGGCCAATTGTAGTGGTCGCGAAACGTTAGGCTGAGTTAAGTTTGGTTCGCTTATGTTACGATTGGTTATGTTAGGAGGGGATTGCTTTGTCTTTAATGCTATTGTCTGCTATTAGGAGCATTTCGGGGCCCTACAGTGCTTTAATATTTTCAGCTTGGCTCTGGGAAGGCCAGCAATACTGGTCTCGGCACGTTATATTGAGACATGTTACGTTCGATTAGGATGTGTTAGGCTAAGTTTTGTTAGGATGGCCTTAACTTTTGTACTCTACGCAGCTATTCGATGGACGTCTGTGCTCTGCTGTGTTCTAGTATGTCCAGCTTGGCTCTAGGGAGGGCAGCAATAGCGGTCTCGGCGCTATAGGTTTAGTCAGGCTATGTTTGGTTATGTCTGTTGGTTAGTGTAATGCATGGGTTGCCTTGCCCTTTCTGATATACACTGCGGTCCTATGGACTTCTGCGACCTACTCGCCATTAGTATGTTTTGCTTGATTCTGCGGAGGCAAGCAATGGTGGTTGCGGCACGTTACGTTGAGTTAGGATAGGTTTGGTCATTTTATTATTGGTTAGGTTAGGAGGGGATATCTTTGTCTTTAGTGTGTAGACTGCTATTAGGTGGATTCATGTGCCCTACAATGCTTCAATATTTTCAGCTCGCTTCTGGCAAGGCCAGCAGAAGTGGCCTCGGCACGTTATGATGAGACAGGCTACGCTCGGTTAGGTTTAGTGTGGTTACGTTCGGTACGGATAGCTTTACCTGATGTGCTGCACACTGCTTTTCGGTGGATTACTGCGCTCCACTGGGCTCTAGTATATCCTGCTTGGCTCTGGGGAGGCCATCAATAGCGGTCCCGCCACGTAAGGTTGGGTTAGGCTACGGTTGGTTATGTTCTGTTTGTTTGGGTTAGGTTTGGGTAACTCTGACCTTTCCGATATAAGCTGCGATTCTATGGATTTCTGCTCTCTACACTCCACTAATGTGTTCCGCTAGACTCTGGGGATGCCAGCAATAGCGGTAGCAGCACGTTAGTTCTGGTTTGGTTACGTTTAGTCATGTTACGGTTGGTTAGGTTAGGAGACGATAGCTTTTACCTTGGTGCTATAGTCTGCCAATAGGTGGATGATTCCTGCGCCATGCAGTGCTATAATATTTTCAGCTTGGCTCTGGGAAGGCCAGCAGCAGTGGCCTCGGAAAATTGTGTTGAGACATGTTACGTGCGGATTGGTTGGGATGGTCTTAGCTTATGTGTTGTACAATGCTATTAGGTGGATATAAGCGCTCCACTGTGCTCTAGTACCTCCTGCGTGGCTTAGGAGAGGGCAGCAATGGCGGTCTCAGCACGTTAGATTGAGTTAGGTTACGTTTGGTTATATGTACATAGGTTATGCTATGAGAGGACAGCATTGACTTTAGTGCTATAGTCTGCTATTAGGAGGATTTCTTATTTTCTTTCTATTAGGGGGAGGCTCTGGGAAGGCCAGCAATAGTTGTCTCGGCACGTTATGTTCAGTCGTGTTACGTTCGGTTAGGTAAGGTTTGGCTATGTTTCGTGAGGATAGCATTACCTTTTGCACTGTACACAGATATTCGGTGGAGTTCTGGGCCCGACTTTGCCCTAGTATGCCCTGCTTGGCTCTGGGGAAGGCAGCACTAGTGGTGTCTGCGCGATAGGTCGGGTTAGGCTATGTTTGGTTATGTTCTGTTGGTTTGGGTTATGTTTGGGTGGCGTTGACTTTTCGGATGTACGCTGCGATACTATAGATTTCTGCGTGCTACTCTGCACTAATGTGTTCCGCTTGGCTCAGTGGAAGCCAACAATTGTGGTCGCGGCATGTTAGGTTGAATTATGCTACGCTTGGTTATGTCACGATTGGCTGTGTTTGGAGACGATTGCTTTGACATTAGTGCTATGGTCTGCTATTAGGTGGATCCTGCGCCCAACAGCGCTCTAATATGATCAGCTTGGCTCTGGGATGGGCAGAAATAGTGGTCTCAGCACGTTATGTTGGGACTGGTTAAGTTCGGTTACGTTGGGTTAGGATATGTTTGGTCAGGATAGCATGATCTTTTGTGCTGTACACTGCTGTTCAGTGGAGCTCTGCGATCTACCGCGCTCTAGTACGTCCTGCTTCGAGATGGGGAGGGCAGCAATATCGGTCTCGACGCGTTAGGCTGAGTTAGGCTATGTCTGGCTATGTTCTGTTGGTTTGTGTTAGGTTTGGGTAGCTTTGACTTTTCTAATATTCACTGCTATTCTATGGATTCCTGAGTTCTGCTCTCTACTAATGAGCTTTACTTCGCTCTGACGAGGCCAGCAATATTGGTCGCGGCTCGTTGGGTTGAGTTAGGTTACGTTCTGGTATGTCACGTTTGGTTACGTCAGGAGAGGGTAGCTTTTACTTTAGGGCTATAGTCTGCTATTGGGTTGATTTCTTCCTCCTACAGTGCTCTAATATCTTCAGCTTGCCTCGGGGGGGGGGGGGGGGGGGGGGAAGATACGGCGAAGTTTTGTACGGATAGCCCTATCTTTTGTGCTGTACACTGCTTTCCTGTGGACTTCTGCGCTCTACAGCTCTCTATTGTGTCCCGCTTGGCTCTGTGGTGTGCAGCAATAGCGGCACGTCAGGTCGCAGTATGCTATGTTCGGCTGTGTCCTATTGGTTTGGGTTATGCTTGGCTAGCTTCGACATTTCTGATATACGTTGCGATTATATGGACTTCTTCATTTTGCTTTCCACTAATGAGATTTACTTCGCCCTGCCGAGGCCAGCAATATTGGTCGCGGCACGTTAGGTTGAGTTATGCTACGTTCTGCTATGTTACGCTTTGTTGGCTTAGCAGAAGGTAGCTTTGACTTTGGTGCTATAGTCTGCTATTAGGTTGATTTCTGCGTGCTACAGGGCTGTAATATCTTCAGCTTACCTCTGGGAGGGCCAGCAATAGTTGTCTCGGCACGTTAGGCTAAGCTAGGTTACGCTTGACTGCCTTACGTCTGCTTAGGTTAGGACAGGGTCGCTTCGACTTTTGTGCCACACACTGCTGTTCGGAGGATTTCCGCGCACTACAGTGCTTTGATATTCTCTGCTTGGCCCTGGGGCGGACGGCCACAGCGATCTCGACACTTTAGGTTACGTTAATCTATATTTGGCTTCTTCTGTTAGTTTGGGTTTGGTTTGGATATCTTTGACTCTTCAGCTGTACACAGCGGTTCTATGGATTTCTGCACCCTCCTCTCCTCTAATATGTACTGCCCGACTCCGCGGTGGCCAGCAATAGTGGTCGCGGCATGTTAAGATCAGTTAGGTTTCGCTTGGTTCTGTTACGACTTCTTATGTTGGAATAGGATAGCTTTGACTTTTCCGCTACACAATGCTATTCGCTGCATTTCTGCCCTCTACCGTGCTGCAATGTGTTCTCCTTGGCTCTGAGGAGGCCAGCAGTAGTAGTCGCGGCACGTTATGTTGGGTTATGCTACGTTAGGTATCGTCAGGTTAGGTCAGGTTACGTTAGGATGTCTTTGGTTTTCCTGCTATACACTGCGATTCTATGGATTTCTGCGCACTGCACTCCTCTATTTTGCTCTGCTTGGCGCTGTGGAGGCCAGCAATACGGGTCGCTGCACGTTGGATTGAGTTAGATCACGTCTGGTTAGGTTAGGTTTGGTTTGGTTATGTTAAGATAGCTCTGACCTATGTGCTCGAAAAGTTTAATTATTTTACGTTCCGTTTGGTTAGGTTAGGTCTGGTTAGGTTTGGGTATCTTTAAGTTTTGTGCCGAACATTTCAATTTGGTAGCTTTCTGCGCACTACTCTGATCTACTATACTCTGCTCTACCCTGGGGTAGCAAGTAGTAGCGGTATCTCCACGTTAGGCTGAGTTAGGCTACGTAGGGTTTGGTTGTGTTTGCTTGGGTTAGGTACGGACAGCTTTGACTTTCGTGATATACGCCGTTATGTAGTAGATCTCTGCGCTTTACTGTTCTCTACTATACTTTACTCGACTCTGGGGAGGTCAGTAATAGTGGTCGCGTCATGTTAGGTTCAGTTATGCTACGTTCGCTTACGTTAAATTTGGCTAGGCTAGGAGAGGATAGCTTTGACTTTTTTTTATATATACTGCTATTCGGTGGACTTCTGCGCCATACTGTGTTCTAATACGCTCCGCTTGGTTCTAGAGAGACCAATAATAGTGGTTTCGTCATGTGAGGTTGAGTTTTGTTACGTATGGCAAGGTTATGCTTGTTTGCGTTTGGTCTGGATAGCTTTGTCTTTCTTGGCATACATTGCTATTAGGTGGATTTCTTCACTCTAATGTGCTGAACAATGTTCTGCTCGACTCAGGGGAGGCCAGTAATTGTTGTCTCGGCATGTTAGGCTGAGTTAGTCTAGGTTTGGTTTGGTTATGCTTGGCTGGGTTATGTGTGGATATCATTCACTTTCATGGTGTACACAGTTATGCGGTGGGTTTTTGCGCTCTACTGTGACATACCATATTCTGCTTGGACCTACGTGGAAGGGGGGAGGGCAGCAATAGTTATCGGGGCACGTTGTGTTGGATTAAGCTTCGTATGTTTATGTTATGTTGGTCGGTGCTAGGTTTGGGTAGCATTGACTTTCCTGCCGTGCACTGCGTCTTGGGGGATTTCTGCGCTATATTGTGATCTAATGCTCTCTGCGTTGCTCTGGGGAGGCCAGAAATATAGGACGTGGCAGGCCAGGTTGGGTTACGTTACTCCGCTTATGTTACGTTTGGTCAATTAAGATAGTATAGCTTTAACTTTTTGGCTGTACACTGCTTTTCGGTGGATTTCTGCGCGCTACGTTGCTCTGCTATACGCTGCTCTGCTCTCCGTTGGCCATCGATAGTGATCGTTGCGCGTCAATTTGAGCTAGAGAACGTCTGGTTATGTTAGGTTACGCTAAGTTAGGTTATGGTATTTCCGACTATTGTGCTACACACTGCTTTTCGGAGGATTTCTCCGCTCTACTATTCTCTAATGTGCCCTGCGTAGCTCTGGGGATGCCAGCAATGGAAGTCTCGGCAGGTTAGTTTGGGATAGGTTACGCTTGGTTGGGGCAGGTTAGCCTGGGTTAGGTTACGGTATCCTCGAATTTTGTGCTATAAAGTTCTATTTGGAGGCCTTCTGCGTTCTAGTGTCCTCTAGTATGCCCTTCTTTGTTCTGGGGAGTGCAGCAACAGCGGTCTTGACACTTTAGGTTACGTTAATCTACATTTTGCTTCTTCTATTGGTTTGGGTTAGGTTTGGGTAGCTCTGACTTTCTGATGTGCTCTGTGATTCTATGGATTACTGCGTTCTACTCTCTACTAATGTGTTCTGCTCCTCTCCGAGGAGGCCAGTAATAGCGTTCGCGGCACGTTAGGTTGAATTAGGTTACGTTTGGTTTTGATATGATTGGCTAGGTTAGGAGAGGATAGCATTGACTTCAGTTCTACGGTCTGCCGTTAGGTGGGTTCCTGAGCCCCACAGTGCTCTAGTATTTTCAGCTAGGCTCTGGGAAAACCGGTAATAGTGGTCTCGGCACGTCACGTTGGGTCAAGTTACGTTCGGTTAGGCTGGATTCGGCGAAGTTTGTGTGGGGCAGCTTTAACCTTTGTGCTGTACAGTGCTATTCAGTTGATCACTGCGCTCTACTGTGCACTAGCATGTCCTGCTTGGCCCGGGGGGGGGGGGGGGGG
>NW_016910353.1:446756-467036 GCF_001483705.2 Eufriesea mexicana
GGGGGGGGGGGCAGCAATAGCGGTCTCTGCACGTTAGGCTGTGTTAGGCTATGTCTGGATACGTTCTGTTGGTATGGGTCATGCTTGGGTAGGTTTGACCTTTCTGATATAAACTGCGATTCTATGGTTTTCTGCGTTCTATTCTCCACTAATGTATTCTGCTTGGCTCTGGCTGACCAACAATTCTGGTCGCGGCAGGTTAGGTTGTGTTACGTTACGTTTGGTTATGCTGCGATTTGTTTGGTTAGGAAAAGATGGCCTAGAATTTTGTTCTGTAGTCTGCTATTATGTGAATTTTGCGCCCTAGAGTTCTCTAATACTTTCAGCTAGACTCTGGAAAAGCCGGCAATAGCGGTCTCGGCACGTCACGTTGCGTCAAACTACGTTCGGTTAGGTTGGATACGGCGATGTTTTGCTCGGATAGCTTTAACTTCTTTTCTGTACACTGCTATTCGGTGGACTTCTGCATTCTACTGCCCTCCAGTATGTTCCGCTTGGCTCTGGGGGTGCAGCAACAGCGTTCTCGGCACATTAGGTTACGTTAGTCTATATTTGACTTTTTGTGTTTGTTTGGGTTAGGTTTGGGTGGCTATGACGTTTCTGATATACACTGCGATTCTATGGATTTCTGCCTCCTACTTTGTACTAATGTGTTCTGCTTGCCTCTGCGGAGGCCAGCAATAGTGTTCCCGGCACGTTAGCCTGAGTTAGGTTACGTTTGGTTGGCTTAAGGCATTGCAGCTTTGACTTTAGAGACATAGTCTGCTATTAGGTGGATTTCTGCGCCCTACAGATCTCTAATATTTACAGCTTGGCTCTGGGGATGTGAGCAGCAGTTGTCCCGCGACGTTGTGTTGTGTCAGGTTACGTTTGGTTAGGTTCCGTTGGGCTAAGTTTGGCAGGCCCGAAATAGTGGTCACGAACAAGTTAGGTTGAGTTAGATTACGCTTGTTTATGTTATATTTGGGTAGGTTATGAGCGGGTAGCTTTGACTTTAGCTCTATAGTATGATATGAGGTGGATTTGAGCGCCCTACTTTGTCCTAATATTTTCAGCTTGGCTCTGTGGAGGCCAGCAATTCTGGTTGCGGCACGATAGGTTGTTAGGTTACACTCCTTTTGTTTTACAAATGGCTTGGTTAGGAGAAGGTAGCTTTGACTTCAGTGCTATTGTCTGCTACCTGGAGGTCTCCTGCGGCGTACCGTGCTCTAATGCTTTCAGCTTGGGTCCGAGAAGCCGGTAACAGTTGTCTCGGCACGTTATGATGAGTCAGGCTACGTTCGGTTGGGATGGGTTAGGATAAGTTTGGTTAGGATAGCTCTAACTATCGTGATGTGTATTAATATTCGATGAATTTCTGCGCTCTACTGCGCTGTAATATATCCTGCTTGGCTCTGGGGAGGGCAGCAATAGTGGTCTCGGCTCGTTACGCATAGTTATGTTACGTTCGGTTAGGTTGCGTTAGGGTACGTTACCTAACCTAACCTAACCTTACCCAACCTAGCCTAACCTAACCTAACCTAACCTACCCTAACCAACCCGAAACAATCCTAACCTAACCAAACGTAACCTAACTCAACCTAACGTGGTGCGATCACTATTGCTGGCCCCCGCAGAGTCAAGCAGAACCCATTAGTGCAGAGTAGAGCGCATAAATCCATAGAATCGCAGTGAACATCGGAAAAGTTAAAGCAACCCAAGCCTAACCCAAACGAACAGAACATAGGTGAATATAGCCTAACTTAACGTAATGTTCCTAGACCGATATTGCTGCCCTCTCCAGAGCCAAGCAGGACATACTAGAGCACAGTAGAGCGCAGAGATCCACCGAATAGCAGTGTATAGCACAAAAGTCAAGGCTGACCGGACCTCACCTAACTACACATAACATAACCAAACCTAGGCTAACCCATTATAACATGCATATACCGCTATTGTTCGCCTTCCCACAGACAAGCAGAACATATTAGAGCACAGTGTGGCGCATACATTCACCGTACAACGATGTATAGCACAAAGGTCAAAGCCATCTTAACCAAACATAACGTACCTTAACAAAATCAAACGCAACCTAACAACACAAAACGTTCAACGCCCACTACTGCTGGCCTCCCCAGATACAAGCCGAGGCTAGAAGAGCAATGTAGAGCGCAGAAGTCCACCCTATAGCTGAGTAGAGCACACACGTCCAGGATATACTATCCTAGCCTGACCAACCGTAACAACACCAAAGGCAACCTAACATAGCCTTACGAGTCGAGGAAACTGTTGCTGGCCTCGCCAGCGCCAAGAATATGCTAGAGCACAGAAGAGCGCTTAAGTACGCCGAATAGCGGTGTGTAGCATAAGAGTCGAAGCTACCCTATAATAACCTAACCAAGCGTAACATAACCTGCCGTCATATACCACTAACTAACGTGCCGAGGCCACTATTACTGGCTTTCCGAGAGCCGCGCAGACTATAATAGATACAAGTAGAGCGCTGAATTCCACCAAATAACAATGAATAGCACAAACGTCAAAGACATTCTACACGTACCAGACATAGCCTACCTAACCAAACGTAGAATTACTATACCTAACGAGCCAAGACTATAATTTCTGGCCTCCCCAGAGCCAAGCAGAACATATGAGAGCACAGTAGAACGTAGAAATGAACCGTACAGCTGTGTATAGCAAAAAAGTAAAAGCTATCCTTCCTAACCTGACCAAACATAGCGCTGTCAAGCGTAACTTGACTCACCCTAACGCGCTGTGACTACTATTACTGCCCTCTCCAGAGCCGAGCAGGACGTACTAGAGGAGAGTACAGCGCAGAAATGCATAGAATCGCAGAGCATAGCACAATAGTCGAAGCTATCCTAACCAAACGTGACCGAACTTAACGCAACCGAGCGTAGCCTAACGCAGCCTACCGTGCCGAGGCCACTAGTGCTTGCCACCCATGCGCCAAGTATAGTATACTAGAGCACCGTAGGTGATTCTAAAACACTGCATTGCAGTGTATAGCACAAAAGTCAATGCTACCCTTTCCTAACCTATAGAAACGTAACATAGGCAAACGTAGCTTAACTCAAAATAACGTGCCGATACTACTCTTGCTGGCACCACCAGAGCCAAGCAGAGCGCGTTAGAGCACAGAAACCCGCTGAAAAGCAGTGTATAGCACAAGAGGCAAAGCTATCCTAACCTAACCGAGCCAAACGTAACAAACCAAACGTTATTGAACTAAGCACAACGTGCTGAGAACGCTATCGCTGCCCTTCCCTGCGACAATCAGCTCATACTAGAGCAGAGCAGAGCGAAGAAATCCACCGAATAGCAGTGTATAGAGCACGAATCGAAGATACTCTATCATAACCTGACAAAACGTAACATAACCGAACGTAAGATAACTCAAAATAGCGTGCCGAGACCACTATTTCTGGGCCTCCCAATGTCAAGCACGACATATTAGGGCCCAGTAGAGCGCAGAAATTCACCGCATAGCGGAGTATAGCCCAAAATGTAAAGCCATTCTTTCCTAACCTAAAAATCTCAAGATAACCAAACGCAACATATCTCAAGATAACATGCAGCGACCACTATTGCTCGGCTCCCCAGATCCGAGCAGAGAATGGTATTGCACAGTAGAGCACAAAATTCCACTTAATAACAGTTTATAATACGAAAGTCAAAGCTACCCTAACCTAACGCACCGTAACCTAACCCAGCCGCATGTATTCTAACACAACCTAACGTGTGGCGTCCGCTATTGCTGGCATGCCGAGAGTCGAACAGAGTATTGCAGATCTATGTACAGCGCAGTAATCCAAAGAAGAGCTATGTACAGCACAAAGGTCTGAGCTATCCTGTCCTAACCTAACCAAACGTAATATACCCTTACGCAACATATCGGAGCCTAACGTGCCGAGGGCGCTACCGCAGACCTCCCCATAGCCAAGCAGAGCACGTTAGAGTACAGTAGAGCGCAAGAAACGTCGGTATAGCAGTGTATACCACAAAAGCTAAAGCTATACTGACCAAACCTGACTAAACCTAACGTAACCAAACGCACCCTAACATAACCTAAAGTGCTCAGACTATTATTACTGGCCACCTAAGAGCCAAGCAGAATATACTGGAGCACTGTATAGCACACAAGTCCACCGAATGGAGGTGTGTAGCATAAGAGTCAAAGTTATCCCAGCCTAATATATACAAACGTAAAATTACCAAACCCGGCATAGTAAAACCTATCATGCCACTACCACTATTGCTGTCCTCCACAGAGTCGAGCGGAGTACAGTAGAGCACAGCAGAGCGCAGAAAGGCACCAAATAGCAAGGTATTGCACAATAGCCAGAGACATTCTGGCCAAACCAGACCTAACCTAACCTAACCAAACGTAGGATAACTAAACCTAACGAGACGAGACCTCTATCGCTGGCCTCCCCAAAGCGAAGAGTAGAGCTCTGTAAGGCGCAGAATATCACGGAACAGCAATATATAGCACAAAAGTCAAAGTCATCCTGACCAAACATAGCATAACTTGACCTATCAGAACGTAACAGAACTAACAGTATCGTGCCGCGACCGCCATTCCTGGCTACCGCAAAGTCGAGTAGAGTATAGGAGAGCAACGTAGAGCGCAGAAATCCACCCAAGAGCAGTGAATAGCACTATAGTCAAAGCCATCATGTCCTAACCAAACCAAACGTGACATAACCAAACGCAACCTCTCTCAGCCTAACGTGCCCAGAATACTATTGCTGGCCTCCTCGGAGCCAAGCATCACATATTAAAGGAGGGTAGAGTGCAGAAATCCATAGAACCGCAGTGCATAGCACGAAACTCAAGGATATCCAAACCTAGCACTGGCAAGCTTAACCTAATCAAACGTAGTATACTCCAACCTAACGCGACGCGGCCGCGATTTCTGGAATTCCCGGAGCAAAGCAGGGAATATGAGATAACAGTAGAGCGCAGAAATACGCCGAATTGCGGTGTACAGCACAAAAGTCCAATATATCCTTTCCTACCCTAACCACACATAACATAACGAAACTCAACGTGCCTCATACTGACGTGCCGTGACCAACACTGCTGGCCTCCCAATAGTCCTGTAGAATACACTACAGCATTGTAGAGCGCAAAAGGCCACCGTATGGCAGTGTATAGCACAAAGGACAAAGCACCCTGACCAAACGTAGTATAACCTTACCTTTCCAAACGCAACATAACTCAACCAAGCGTGTCACGGCCCCCATTTCTGGCCTGCCCAGAGGCAAGCGGATGAGAGTAGAGAAGCGCAGAGCGCACATATCGAACCAACAGCCGTTTATAGCACAAAAGTCGAAGCCATCCCGACCAAACGTGACGTAGCACAAAAAAACGTGCCAGGTCCACTGTTGCTGGCCTCCCCAGAGACAACCAGATGCTAGTGGTGCTATACGGTGTACAAGTATCGTCCGAGTAGCAGTGTACAGCACAGAAGTCAAAGCTAACCTTACCAAACTTATCCTAACCCAGTTATGCCAAGCGTAAACTAACTCAATCTAGCGTGAAGAGACCACCATTGCTGGCCTGCCCAGTATCGAGGAGAGTATAGTGGAGCAACGTAGAGCGCAGAAGTGCTCCCAATAACGGTAAATAGCGCAAAAGTCTAAGCTACCCTGGAATAACCTAACCAAACGTAACATAACCAAACGTAACCTAGCTCCTCCCAACGTGCCGAGAACACTATTGCTGTCCCCTCAGATCCAAGCAGAACGTATTAGGGGAGAGTAGAGCGCAGGACTACATACAATCGCAGTGCATTTCTCAATAGTCGAAGCTACTCTATCCTAACTTTGCCAAACGTAACATAACCGAACATTGCTCAACACCAATGAACGCGCCGAGGCCACTACTGCTTGCATCCCCAGACCCAAACAGAAAATACTAAAGCACAGTAGGGCGCAGTAATCCAGCGAATTGCAGTGTGTAGCGCAAAAGTCGAGTATATCCTAACCTAACCTGTCCTAGCTTAACCTACCCGAACGTATTCAAACTAAACATAACGTGACGAGAATACTATTGCCGGACTCCCCAGAGGCAAACACAGTATACTAGAGCAATATAGGGCGCAGAGATCCACCGAATAGCGGTGTATAGCATAAAAGTCGAAAATACGCTATCATAACTTGACCAAACTTAACACAACCAAACGTTATCAATCTCATCCTAACGCGCAGGCACCATCATTGCTGGCCTCCCCACGGCCAAGCAGAACATACTCGAGCACAGTAGATCGCAGGAGTCCGCCGAAAAACAGTTTACACGACGAAAGTCAAAGCTATCCGAACCCAACCCAAGCTGATATAACCCAACCAAACGTAGCCTAACTCAACCTATGGTGCCGAGACCACAATTACTGGCCTCCCCAGAATCGACCAGAGTACGATACAGCACAGTAGAGCTCAGAAGTCCACAGAACAGCAGTGTTGAGCACAGATGTGAAAGTTATCCACACCAGACCCAACCTAACCAAACCTGTCCAGACGTTATCTAACCATACCTATCGTGCGGTGACCAGTATTCCTGGCCTCCATAGAGCAAAGTAGAACATATTGGAGTAGAGGAGAGTGCCGAAATACATATGTCGCAGGTTATAGCAGAAAGGTGATGGCTAACCAAATCAGGTCGTAGCAAACATAACGTAATCAAACGTGACCTAATTCAAGCTAATGAGCCGCGGCCGCCATCTCTGCCCTCCCCAGAGCAGAGCAGAGAATATGAGAACGTAGTAGAGCGCAGAAATCCACCGAAAATCGGAACATACCAAAAAGGTCAAAGCTATCCCAGCCTTACCTAACCGCACATAACATAACCAAACGTAAGTTAACTAAACATAACATGCCGATACCACAATGGCTGGCCTTTCCAAGGTCATGGTGATTATATTAGAGCACAGTAGAGAGCAGAAATCCACCGCACATCTGTGTATAGCACAAAAGTCAAAGCTTTACCCTCCAGACCTAACCAATCGTTTCATTATCGAACGTAACACAAGCCAAAATAACGTGCCGGTACCAAATTTGCTGCCCTGCCCAGTGCCAAACAGATCATATTAGGGCAACGTAGATCGCCTAAGCACGAAAGTCAAAGATATCCTGACCTAACAGACACAAATCAGACCTAACCGAACGTAACCTAACGCAACCTAATGCGCCGCGGCCACTATTTCTGGTAATCCCATGGCGAAGCAGGGTACATTAGATCACAGTAGAGCCTAGGAATCCAACGGATAGCAGTGCAAAGCACAAAAGTCAATGCCAACCTGACCAAACCTAACCTAACATTATCTAACCAAACGTAACATAACACAACCTATCGTGCCACGACCGCCATGGCTGTCCTCCCCAGAGCCGAGTATAGTGTAGCAGAGCATCGTAGGGCGTAGGTATCCTCTGAATAGCAGTGTACAGCTCAAAAATCAAAGTTACCATATCATATCCTTACCAAACGTAACCTAACAAAACCTGACTTGCTTAGACGACTACTGCTGGCCTCCCCATCGTCAAGCAGAACGTATTAGCGCAGAGTGGAGCGCAGAAATCAATAGAATGGCAGTGAGTAGCAGAAAGGTCAAAGTTATCCAAACCTAACGAATGCCAACATAACCTATCCAAACGTAACGTAACTATACCTAACATGCCACGGCCACCATTTGTGGCCTACCCAGAGAAAAGCAGGGCGCATTAGAGCACAGCAGATGGCAGAAATTCACCGAACAGCAGTGCACAGCACGAAAGTCAAAGCTATCATAACTAAACTTGGCCTAACCTAACCTAACCGTACGTAACATAGCTGTACCTAACGCGCCACGACCGAGATTGCTGGCCTCCCTATAGCCGATTTAAATATACTAGAGCGCAGTGGGGCGCGGAAACCCACCGAATAGCGGCGTAATTCGCAGAAGTCAAAGAAACCATGACCTAACCTGACTTATCCTACACGAACCAAACGTGAACTAGCAAAACCTAACGAGCCGAGCCCACTGTTGCTGGTCTCCCCATCGCCAAGCAGAACATATTGGAGGACTGTAGAGACAGAAGTCCATTGAATGGCAATGAACGGCAGAAAAGTCAACGATATTCTAACATAGCTCAGGTCAACCTATCCTAACCAAACGTAACCTAACCTAACCTACCGTGCCGAGACCACTATCGCTGGCCTCCGCCAAGCCAAGCGGTATATACAAGAGCACAGCAGAGAGCAGAAATCCACCGCATTGCTGTTTATAGCAGAAAAGTCAACGATGTCCTGACCAAACCAAGCCCAACCTATCATAACCGAACGAAACAAAACTCAATATATCGTGCCTAGAGTACTATTGCTGACATCCCCAGGGACAAGCGGATGCTAGTAGGGCAACGCAGAGCGCAGATATCGACCGAATAGCAGTGTATGGCAGGAGAGTCAAAGCAAACCCTACCAAACTTAACCTAACCTAACTGACCCAAACGTACCATAATGCAACCGATCGTGCGGCGACCACCATTGCTGGCGTCCCCATGGACAAGCAGGTGCGATGGAGCACATCAGTGCGCGGAGGTCCATAGAATATCAGTGTTGAGCACAGAAGTGAAAGCTATCGAAACCAGAACCAACCGAAACAAACCTAACCAAAACGTAGTCTAACTCAACCTATCGTGCGGTGAACAATATTGTAGGCATCCACAGAGCCAAGAAGAACATATTAGAGTAGAGGAGAGCGCCGTACTCCATAGATCGCATGGTATAGCAGAAGAGTCATGGCTATCCAAATCTGATTCAGACAAACGTAACATAACCAAACGTGACATAATTCAAGCTAATGAGCTGCGACCGCCATCCCTGCCGGGCCCAGAGCAAAGCAGTGCCTACAAAGTAACAGTAGAGCTCAGAAACCCACCGAAAATGAGTTTATACCACAAAAGTCGAAGCTGTCCTGACCGAACCTAACCAAACGTAACATGACATAACCTAACGTGCCTAGACCACTATTGCTGACATGCCCAGAGCCAATCAGAATATACTACAGCACAATAGTGCGCAGAAATCCGCCGCATTACAGTACAAAGCACAAAAGTCAAAGGTATCGTAACCCTACCTTACCCAACCTAATGCACCAAACGTAGTTTAATTAAACGTAACGTTCCTAGACCACTATTGCTGACCTCCACAACGCGAAGCATAACATATTAGAGGTGAGTGGGTCGCTGAAACCACTAGAATGGTAGTGAAAATCTGAAAAGTCAGGGCTATCCAAACCTAACACGTGCTAACGTAACCTAACCAAACGTAACGCAACTAAGCATAACGTGAGGCAGCCACTATTTCTGACCTCGCCAGAGCGAAGCAGGGCATACTAGAGCACAGCACGAAAGTCAAAGCTATCTTGACCAAACATGACCAAATCTAACATAACCAAACCTACCACATCCTAACGAGCCACGACCACCATTGCTGGCAACCCGAGAGTCGAGCTGAATGTAGTGAAACAATGTAGAGCGCAGAAACCCACCGAATAGCAGTGTACGTCACAGTAGCCGAAGCTACCTTATCCCAACGTAAGCAAACGTAACGTAACCGAACGTAACATAGTTCAACCTAACGTGCCGAGACCACTATGGCTGCCGCCGTCAGTGCGAAGCAGAACGTATTAGTGGAGATTAGAGCGCAGAAATCCATAAGATCGCAGTGCACAGCACAATAGTCGCAGCTGCCCCATCCTAACATATACAAACGTAACATAACCGAACGTAGCATAGCTCTACCTAGCGTGCCAAGACCACTATTGGATGCCTCTGCAGAGCCAAGCAGAATATACAAGAGCAAAGTAGAGCGCACTAATCAACCGCACTACAGTTTATAGCACAAAAGTCAAATATGTCCTAACCTAACATAACCAAACATAGCACAACCGAACCTAACCTAACAAAACCTCACGTGCATAGACCACTATTGCTGACCTCTCCATCGCCAAGCAGAACGTATTGGCGAGAGTAGAACGCAGAAGTCCATCAAATGGCAGTATATAGCACAGAAGACACAGATATCCTAACCTAACCCAAACAAGCCTAACGCAGCCAAAAGTAGCCTAACGCAGCCCAACGAGCCACGGCCACGATTTCTGGCATCCCCAGAGTGAGGCGGGGCATATTAGAGCACGGTAGAGGGCAGGAAAGCACCGAATAACTGTGCATGGCACGAAAGTCAAAGCTACCATAACCAAGATTAACCTAACCTAACCTAACCAGACGTAATAGAACTCAACCAAACGTGCGGCGACCCCTGGTGCTGGCCACTCGAGGGTCGAGCAGAGTACAGTATAGCAACGTAGAGCACAGGAATCCACCGAATGGCCGTGTAAACCATAAAGGTCAAAGCTACACCATCCTAACTACGCCCAATCTAACCCAACAGAACGTAGAGTATCTGAACCTAACGCGACGCGACCAGAATCGCTCGCTTCCCCATAGACAAGCAGAATATGATAGAGCACAGCAGAGCACAGAAGTCCATTGTATATCAGTGTCGTGCATATATATCAAAGCTATCCTGACCTAACCCAACCAGACGTAACCCAACCAAACGCAACCAATCCCAACCTAACGCGCCTCGACAGATATTGCTGGCCTCCACAGATACGAGCAGATCCAGATAGAGGAGGGTACTGCGCAGAAATCCATAGAATCGCAGTGTATAGCAGAAAAGTCGAAGCTACACATACCAAACCAGAGGTAACATAACCCAACCAAACGTAACCAATCCCGACCAAACGTGCCTATGCCACTATTGCCTGCGTCCACGTCGCCAAGCAGGGCACATTATGGGAGAGTAGAACGCAGAGGTCCACGGAATGGCAATGAACGGTACGAAAGTCAAAGATATCCCAACCTATACCGAACAAACCTAACCTAACCCAATGTAACCTACCTCAAGGTAACACGCTGCGCAACTAATTCTGGTACATCAGAGCAAATCAGGGCATATTAGATCACAGTAGATCGAAGAAATCCACCGAACAGCGGTGTACAGCGCAAAAGGCAAAGCCGCCGTCTCCTAACCTAACCAAATATAATAAAACCAAACGAAGCCTATCTCAACGTAACGTGCCGAGAACACTACTGCTGGCATCCACAGCTCCAAGCAGAGCATATTAGAACACAGCAGATCGCAGTAATCCACCGAATCGCAGCGCATAGCGCAAAAGTCAAATCTACCTAATCCTAACATATCAAAACGTAACATAAGCAGACGTAAAGTAACCCACAATGACGTTCGACGACCGCTATTGCCGGCCTCACGAGAGCTAAGCAGAGTATAGCAGATCAATGTAGAGCGCTTAAATCGTCCAAATAGCAGTGTATAGTACCAAAGGTCAAAGCTATCCTAACAGTGCCTGACCACACCTGGCGTAACCAAACGCAACATAACAAAACGTAACGTGACTAGAGCAATATTCCGGCGTCCGCACAGACAGGCGGAGTGCGATAGCCCACTGAAGGGCGCAGACGTCCATAGAATAGCAGTGCGTAGCGCAAAAGTCAATGGTATCCTAACCTAACACAGCGTATCCTAACATAACCAAACGTAATAGAACTCAATCTAACGTGTGGCGACAACCATTGCAGGCATCCCGAGAGCCAAGCAGGGAGCAGTAGAGCATTGTAGATCGTAGAAATCCTCCGAATAGCGGTGTATAGCACAAAAGTCAAAGCTACCCTGTTCAGACCTAACAAACCGTATCATAAGCAGACGTAACGTAACCGAACCTGACGTGCCGTGAAAGACATTTACGGCCTCACGTGAACTAAGCTGAGTACAGCAGTGCAACATAGGATGCTGTCTTCTTCCGAATAGCCGTGTATAGCAAAAAGGTGGTAGATATCCTAACCTATCCTGACCTAACGTAACCCAATCAAACGTAACCAATCCTAACATAACGAATCCAGCCCACAATTCCTGGCCTCCCCATCGCCCAACAGGGCATATTAGAGGTGAGCAGAGAGCCGAGGTCCATAGAATGGCAGTGTATAGCACGAAAGTCAAAGATATACTGAACAAACCCAAACAAACCTAACCTAACCAAACGCGACCTACCACAAACCATCGCGCGGTGGCCACCGCTTCAGGCATTCCCAGATCAAATCAGGGAACATTAGATCGCAGTAGGGAGCAGGAATCCACCGAATAGCCATGTATAGCATAAAAGTCGAAACTATACTGTCCCAACCTAACCAAACGCGACATAACCGAACGTAATCAATCTCAACCGAACGTGCCGAGGCAAAAATTGCTGTCCTTTCCAGAGCCAAGCAGAACTTACTTGAGCACAGCAGAGCGCATGAGTCCTCCGGAAAACAGTATATACCACGAAAGTGAAAGGAATCCGAACCTAGCCCAAAGTGATATAACATAACCAAACGTAGCCTAACTAAACCAAACGTGCCGAGACCACCATTTCTGGCCTCCCCAGAGCCAAGCAGAGGACACTAAAGTACAGTGGAGCACAGAAATCCACCGTACAGCAGTGCAGAGCACAAAAATCAAAGCAATCCTTTCCGAACCTGACCAAACGTAACGTAGCAGAACGAAGCCTATCTTATCCTAACGTGCAGAGTCCACTATTGCTTGCCTCTTCTTACCAACCATAACATAACCAAACGTAACATAATTCGATCTAATGTACCTAGACAACTATTGCCGACTTCCGCAGAAAAAACAGGACTTATTAGAGGAAAGTAGGGTGCAGAAATTCACAGAGCCGAAATGCACATGGGAAAAGTCAAAGATATCCTAACCTAACAAAAACAAACATAACCTAACCTAACGTAGCCAAGTCAACGTAACGTGCAGCGACCACTACTGTTGGCCTCCCCAGGGACAAGAAGATTAGAGTAAAGCACGGTAGATGGTAAGAATCTGCCGAATGACAGTGTACAGCACGAAGGTCAAGGCTTTCCTAGCCAAACCGTGCCAAACCTAACCTTACCGAACGTACCATAACTCGGCCTAACGTACCACGACCACTACTGCTGGCATCCCGAGATTCAAGCGGAGCATAGAAGAGCTGCATAGAGCGCTGATGTCCACCGAATAGCAGTGTATAGCACAAAAGTCAAATCCATCCTAAACTACCCTAACCAACCGTAACATTACCAAACGTAGCCTGAAAAAGCCTATCGTGCCATGACCACTATTGCAGGTCCCCCCAGAGCCAAGCACAGTATACTGGAGCATAGTAGAGCGCCGAAAGCCATCAAAGAGCAGTGTATTTGGCAAAGGGCAATGGCACCGAAACCTGACCTGTCCCAACCTATCATAATGAAACGTAGTATAACTAAACGTAACGAGCCGAGACCTCTATCGCCGGTATCCCAAGAGCCCAACAGGACATATTATAGCACAGTAGAGCGCAGAAATCCACCGCATAGCCGTTGATAGCACAAAAGTCAAAGCTATCCTGTCCTAACCTGTACAAACGTAATATAACTGAACGCAACCTAACACAGGCTAACGTACCGCGCCCATTATTTCTGGCCACCCCTCCGCCAAGCAGGGAGTATTAGACCACAGTAGAGTGCAGAAATCCACCGAGTAGCAGTGTATGACACAAAAGTCAAAGTCATACTAACAAAACCTGGTCTAACCCGTCCGAGCCAAACGTAGAATGACTACGCCGAAAGAGCCGATACCTCTATTGCAGGCATCGACAGAGACAAGCAGAACAAGTTAGAGCAGAGTAGAGCGCAGAAGACCGCCGAACAGCAATGCACAGCATAAAAGTTAAAGTCATCCCAACCAAACCTGATCTAACTTAACATAGCCAAACGTAAGCTAACACAACCTACCGAGGCACGACCGCCATTTCTGTACTCCCCAGGGACGAACAGAGTACAGTGGAGCAACGTAGAGCGCAGAAATCTACCGAAGAGCAGTGTACAGCACCAAAGTCAAAGCTATCCTCTCCTAACATTATCAAACGCGTGAAAACCATACGCAACGTATCTCAGGCTCACGTGCCGAGGCCACTACAGCTGGCCTCCGCTTAGCCAAGCAGAACACACCAGAGCCCAGTAGAGCGCAGAAATACACGGAATAGCAGTGTACGGCACAAAAGTCAGAGCCGTCCTGACAAAAATTATCCTAACCTAACCAAAGCGATCGGAAACCAACTAAAACATACGTGCCACGAAAATTATTGCTGTCCTCCCCAAAGCCAAGCAGGGCTCATTAGAGCGCAGTAGAGTGCTGGAATCCAGTGAATAGCAGTGTATAGCAAAAGAGTCAAAGCTTTCCGGCCCCAAGCTGACCAAATCTAACCTAACTAAACGTAGCATAACTAAACCTAACGTGCCACGACCATTATTCCCGGCCTCCACAGAGAAAACCAGGGCATACGAGAGCAAAGTAGGGTGAAAAAATCCAACGAGTAGCGGTGTATAACGCAAAAGTTGTAGGTACCATGTCATAACCTAACCAATCGTAACATAGCCAGACGTAGCAAAACTCTACCAAACGTGCCGCCACCACTATTGCTGGCCTCCCCAGAGCCAAGCAGAACAAGTGAGAGGAAAGTATAGCGCAGAAATCCATAGAATCGCAGTGTACAGCAGAAAAGTCAAAGATACCCAAACCTAACCCAAGCTTACATATCCTAACCTGACATAGCAAACTCAACATAACTTGCCGCGACAACTATTGCTGGACTCCACACCGACAAGCAGCTTAGAGTGGAGAGCAGTACATGGCATGAATCCACCGAATAACAGTTCATTTCACAAAAGTCAATGTGATCCTGACAAAACATGGCCTATCTTAACCTAACAGAACGTAACCTAGCACAACCTAACGTGACACGACCGCAGTTGCCGGCCTCCCAAGTGTCGAGCGGAGTATAGTAGAGTAATGTAGATTACAGGAATCCATCGAGTAGTAGTATGTAGCACAGAAGTCAAAGTCATACCAACCATACCGAACCAAACCTAACCTAACCAAACGCAGAATAGTTAAAACTAACGTAACGAGATCTGTATTGCTGGCATAACCAGAGCCATGCGGAGCATATTAAATCACAGTAGAGCGCAGAAATCCACCGAATAGGTTTGGTTGGGATGGTTTTGCCTTTGTGCTATATACCAGCACAAAGGCAAAGCCATCCCGACCGAACCTAACCTAACCTAACCTAACCAAACATAACCTAGCTCAACCTGTCGTGCCATGAACATTATTGCTGACTTCCCTGGCGACAAGCAGAACATATTGTAGCACAGTAGAGCGCAGAAGACCACAGAATAGCAGTGCATAGCACAGTAGTTGAAGCTATCCTTTCCCAACTGACCCAATCGTGACGTAACCGATCGTAACCTATCTCAAAGTAATGTGCCGAGACCGCTATTGCTGCCCAAGCCATTAGGGCAGAGGACATTAGATCGCAGTAGTGCACAGAAATCCACTGAATAACAGTGTATAGCACAAAGGCCAAAGCTATGCTAACCAACCCCACCCGAACCTAGCCAAGCCGTGCGTAACCTGCCTCAATCTTGCGTGCCGAAACCACCATTGCTGGCTTCCCCAGAGACAAGCAGAATATTATAGGACACAGTACAGCACGCAAGTCCATAGAATATCAGTGTTGAGCACATATGTCAAAGCTATCCTAACCTAACCTAACCTAACCTAACCTAACACAACCAAAGTAATCTAACCACACCTAACGTGCTGCGGCCGGTATTGCTGGCCTCCACATAGCCAAGCAGGGTATAATAGAGGAGAGAAAGGAGCAGGAATCCGCAGAATCGCAGCGTATAGCAGAAAAGTCGAACCAACCCAAACCTAATCAAAGCTAACATAACCTAACCGAACGTATCCTATCTCAATCTAACGTGCCGAGACATCTATTACTGGCTTCCACAGAGCCAAGCAGTACAAACCAGAGCAGAGCATAGCGCAGGAATCGACCGAACAACAGTGTATGCCACGAAAGTCTGATCTACCCGAGCGCAAACCCAAGCTAACGTATCGTAAGCTAACGTAGCCCAACTCAACCTAACGTGCCGAGACCAACAACGCTGGCATCCACAGAGCCAAGCAGAACACCCCACGGCACAGAGGAGTGCAGAAATCCGCCGCATAGCTGTATATAGCATAAGAGTCAAAGCTATAGTATCCTAACCTTACCAAACGTTATATATCGCAACCTGACTGGCCGAGACCACTATTGCTGTCATCTCCAGAGACAAGTAGAACACACTAGGGCACAGCAGAGCGCAGAAATCCAACGAGCATCAGTTATACCACGAAAGGCGAAGCTATCCATGCCTAACACAAACTAACATGCCCTAAACAAGCGTAGCCTAAGGCAAATTGTCGTGCCGAGGCAACAGTTACTGGCCTCCCCACAGTCGAACAAAGTATAATAGAGCAATGTAGAGCGCAGATATCGAACGAATAGTGGTGTGGAGCACGGCAGAGCGCAGAAATCCGCCAAATTGCAATGTATAACACAAAAGAAAAAGATAACCTTACCAAACCTAACATTACCTAACCTAACCGAACGTTACATTTCTCAAACTATCGTTCCACGACCGCAATTGCTGGCCTCCCCAGAGTCGAGCAGAGTGTAGTAGAGCAATGAGGAGCGCGGAAATCCTCCGAATATCAGGGTATGGCACAAAAATGTAAGTTATCCTAACCCAACTTAGGTAAACGTAATCTAGCCAAACGTAACATGTCACATACCTAATGCGCCGAGACTGCTATTTCTGGCATCCGCAGGGCCAATCAGAACATACAGGAGCACAGCACAGCCCGGATGCCCACCGAGTGGCATTGTATAGCACAAAAGCCAAAGCTACCCTCTCCGATCATAACAAATCGAAACACAACCAAACGTAACATAGCTCAAACTAACATGACGATTGCACGATTGCCGGCCTACCCAGAGCCAAGTAGAACATACCAGAGCACACTAGGGATTAGAAATCCAACGAAAAACTGTGTATACCACAAAGGACAAAGCCATCATAGCCAAACCAATCCCAAACAAGCCTAAACAAACGTAACGTAACTCAAGCTGTCGAGACACGACCACTGTTCTTCGCCACCTCCGAGTCGAGCATAGTAGAGCAGAGCAATGTGGGAAGCAGAAAGCCACCAAATATCTGTGTACAGCGCAAAAGTGAAAGTTACACTATCCTAACATAACCTCACCTAGCCAAGCCGATACCACTTTTGCCAGCCGCCCTATGGCCAAGCAGATTGTGATAGAGCACCGAAGAGCACAGTAATCCACCGCACTGCAGCGTGTAGCACAAAAGCCGAAGATATCATAGCCTAACCGGACCTAACCTAACAAAAGCGAACGTAACCTAACTGAACATAACGGGCCGAGACACGATTGCTGGCCTCGCCAAAGTAAAGCAGAGCATATTAGAGCAACGTAGAGCGCAGAAGTCCACCGAATAGCGATGCATATCATAAAAGTAAAAAGTATCCTATTCTAACACAACCAAACGTAACATAAACAAACGTTATATATCTCAACCTCTTGTGCCGAGACCGCTATTGCTGGTCTCCCCATAGCAAAGCAGAATATACAAGTGCACTGTAGGGCACGGAAGTCCACCGAATAACAGTGTATAGCACAAAAGTCAAAGTCATTCCAACCAAACGTAACCTAACATGTCGCAACCATACGTAATACAAGCCAATAGAACGTGCCACGACCGCTTTTGCTGGCCTCCGCAGATACAAGCAGATGCTACTGGAACAACACGGAGCGCAAAAATCTACCCAATAGCTGTGTATAGCATAGGAGTCGAAGCTATCCTAACCAAACCTAACCTAAGTTTGCCAAGCCAAGCGCAACTCAACTCAACCTAACGTGCCGCGGCCACTGTCGCTGGCTTCCCCAGAAACAAGCAGAATGCCATAGAACACAGTAGAGCACATAGGTCCATAGAGTATCAGTTTGGAGCACGTAAGTAAAGGCTACATTAGCCTAACCAAACCAAACCTAACCTAACCAAACGTAATCTAATCCAACATATCGTGCCACGACCGGTATTCCTGGCCTCCACAGAGCCAAGCAGGATATAATGGAGGAGAGCAGAGGGCAGAAATCCATAAAATCGCAGATAATAGCAGAGAAGACGATGCTGTCCAAACCTAGCAGATGCTATCATAACATAACCAAACGTACTCTATCTCAACCTAATGTGCCGAGATCACCATTACTGGCCTCCCCAGAGCCAAGCAGGACAAACTACAGCACAGTGGAGCGTAGATATCCACAGAATAGCAGCGGCTACCGGGAAAGTCAAATCTATCCAAACCTTAAACAATCTAACGTAACGTAACCGAACGTACCACAACTCAGCCTAACGGGCCGAGAAAACTTTTGCTGGCTGCCCATAGTCCTGCAGATTATTGTAAAGCAGCGTAGAGCGTAGAAACTACGGAATAGCAGTGAATATCCCAAAAGTCAAAGTTATCCTGTCCTAACTTAACCAAACGTAACAAAACCAAGCGTAACCTAACACACCCTATCCTGCCTAGAACGCAATTGCGGACCTCCGCAGAGCAAACCCGAATATACTAGGCACAGGAGAGTGCAGTAATCCGCCGCACTGGTGTGTAAAGCAGAAAAGTAGCAGATACCCTAACGTAACCTGTACCCACCTAACCCAACCAAACGTAACGAATCCCAACCTACCGTGCCTAGCCCACGATTGCTGGCGTCCCGATCGCCAAGCAGGACATATCAGAAAAGAGTAGAACGCAGACTGCCATGAAACGGCAGTGTACCGTACCAAAGTCAAAAATATCCCAACTCAACCCAAATCAACCTAACCTAACCAGAGGTAACTTAACACAAACTAACGCGCCGTGGTCACAACTCCTGGAAAACCGAGAGAAAAGCAGGGAATATTAGATCACAGTAGAGCGCAGAAATCCACAGTATAGCTGTGTACAACTCTAAAGAAAATGCTACCCTGTCCTAACCTAACCACACATAACACAAACAAGCATAACCTAACATACCCTAACTTGCCTAGACCACAATTGCGGATCTCCCCAGAGCAAAACCGAATACACTAGGCAGAGGAGAGTGCAGTAATCCGCCGCACTGAAGTACAAGGCGAAAAAGTCAAAGATATCCTAACCTAACCAGGCAGAACTTATCCTAGCCAAACGAAGCATAAATCAAACTAACGCGACGAGACCTCAACTGCTGACATCCCCAGCTCCAATCCCGACGCACTAGATCACAGTATAGCGCCGAAATCCACCCAATAGCAATGTTTATCACAAAAGTCAAAGCCATACTAACCAAACTTAGCCTAACGTGACCTAACCAAGAGTGACCTACGTCATCCACACGTGCCACGGCCACTATTGCTCGCCTTCTCAGATTCAAGCGGATGCTAGTAGAGCAATGTAATTCACGGATATCGACCAAATAGCAGTGTATAGCACAAAGGCGGAGCCATCCTATCCAAACCTATCCTAACCTGGCCAAGCCAAGCGTAACGTAGCTCAATCTAACGCGCCGAAACCACTATTGCTTACCTCCCCAGAGCTGAGCAGCATACCACAGTACAGTAGAGCGCGGAAAGCGGCCACAATGAAGTGTAAACCAGAAAGGTAAGGGATAACCTAACCAAACCTGGCCTAACCTCACATAGCCGAACGTAACAAATCCCAACCTAACGTGCCTAGCCCCCCATTGTTCTCCGCTCCGCTGCCATGTGGGGCATATTACAGAAAAGTGAAGCTCTGAGGCCCATGTAATGACAGTGTATACCACGAAAGTCAAAGATATCCCAACGTAATCCAAACAAACCAAACTTAGCCAAACGCAACTAAACTCAACCTAACGCGCCGCGACCACTATTTCTGGAATACCCTGAGCAAAGCAGGGATCCTCAGATCACAGTAGAGCGCCGAAGTTCTCCGAATAGCGGTAAATAACATAAAAGTCATAGCTATCCTATCCTAACCTTACCAAACGTAACATAACCAAACGTTACCTATCTCAGCCTTGCGTGCCGAGACCACTGTTGCTGGCCTCCCTCGAATCAAGCAAAACATACTAGAGCACAGTAGTGCGCAGAAATCCGCTGAACAACAGCCTTCACCACGAAAGCCTAAGCAATCCAAACCTGACCAAAACCCGCATGGCATGATCAAACGTAGCCTAACTCAACCTAACGCGCCGAGAGCATTATTACTGGCCTCCCAAGAGGCCAGCAGAGTACAGTAGGG
>NW_016910353.1:467327-483317 GCF_001483705.2 Eufriesea mexicana
GAAGAGCGTGGAAACCCCCGGAATTGCAGTGTATAACGCAAAGGTCAGATCAATCCCGTCCTAACCTGACCAACCATAGCGGTACCAAACGCAGCCTGGCAGAGCCTATCGTGCATTGACTACTATTGCTGGCCTCCCCAGAATCCAACAGTGTACAGTACAGCACACTGGAGCGCAGAAAGCTACCAAACAGCATTCTATCGCTCAAAAGGCGAAGATACCCTAATATAACCTGACCTAATCTTAGCTAACCAAACGCAGCATAACGCAACATGACGTGCCGCGGACCACTCCTCCTGGCCTCCCCGGTGCAAAGGGGAATGTAGTAGAGCACAGTGGATCACAGGAATCCACTGAAAAACTGTGTACAGCACGAAAGTCGATGACAACCTAAACAAACATAATCTTAGGTAACATCGTCAACCGCAGCCTAACACATCATAATATTCGGCGGCTATTGCCGTCCTCCCATGGCCAAGCAGAATTACTATATTCAAGCAGAATATAGTAGCGCATGGCCAAGCGCAGAAAGCCTCAGAATGGCAGTGTATAGCACGAAAGTCAAAGACAACCTGTTCCAACTTTGAGTAACCTAACCTACCCAAACGTAGTGTAACCCAACATAACGTGACGAGACCAATATCGCTGGCCTCCCAGAGCCAAGCAGAGCACATTACAGCACATTTGAGCGCAGAAATCCACCGAAATGCAGCGAATAGCACAAATGTCAAAGTAGCCTATCCTAATCTAGTCAAACGTGACATAACGGAACGTAGCCTAACTCAGCCTAACATGGCGAGACAAATATTTCCGCCCTGCACTGATACAAGCGGTATTTACCAGTGCGCGGTAATGCGCAGATATTCACCGCACTGCAGTGGATAGCACATAAGTCGTAGGTACCACAGCATAACCTAGCCTAACCTGAAAAAACCGAACGTAGCATATCCCAGTATAACTTGCAGTGACCACTGCTACAGGCCTCCCCATTGCCAATCAGGATATGGTAGAGCACTGTGGATCACAGAAACACGCCGTATGGCAGTATATATCACGAAAGTCAAAGATACCGTTACCGAACTTAACCCAACCAAAGCTAAAGGAACGTAACATAACTCAACCTAACGTGCCGAGACCAATATTGCTGGCCTTGCGGGGACTAAGCAAAATTTAGTAGAGCACGAAACAGCACAGGAATACTCCGAATAGCTGTGTATAGCACGAAAGTCTAAGTTTCATGGCCGAGATTAACGTAACGTAACATAGCCGAACGTGAACCAACCCAACATAACGTGCAGAGACCACTATTGCTGACCTCCCCAGAGCCAAGCAGAATATACTGGAGCACAATAGAACGCACAAATCCTACGCATTTTAGTATGTAGCACACAAGTCAAAGTTTCCTATCCTGACCAAGCCAAACGTAACGTGCCCTAACGTAGACTAACTCATCCTAACATGACGAGACCACCATTGCTGCCATCCACAGATACAAGCAGAAATTTCTAGAGCGCAGCAGAGCGCTGAAATACACCGCAATGCAGTGAATATCACAAAAGCCGCATATATCCTCACCTAACCAGACCTAACCTAAACTAACACAACGTAGCATAGCTCAAAATAGCGTGCGTCGACCGCTGCACCTGGCCTCCCCAGAGTCACGCAGAATGCAGGAAAGCACAGTAAATCACAGAAATCCACAGAATAACAATGCATAGCACGAAAGTCAAAGCTATCCTAAACAAATATTGCCTATCTGGGACTAACCAATCGTAACGTGACTCAACCTAACGTGCCGCGGTGATTATTGCTGTCACTCCGAGAGTAGAGCGGAGCGAAGTAGAGCAATGTTGAGCGCAAAAACCCACCGAATAGCAGTGTATTGCACAAAAGCCGAGGATATACTGACCTAACTCGGCCTAACCTAACTTAACCAAACGTAGTCTAACACAAAATAACGTGCCGCGACCACTGCTGCTGGCATCCCCAGAGCCAAGCGGAATACAGTAGAGCAAAGTTGATCACAGAAATCCAGCGAATAACAGTTGATAGCACGAAAGTCAAAGCTATCCTAACCAAACTTATCCCACCCATACCCAACCGCACATATCTCAACTCAAAGTAACGTGCCCCGACCACTATTGCACACCTCCCCAGAGTTGAGCAGAATAAACTGGAGCGCAGCAGAGCGCAGAAATCCGCAGCATTGCAGTGTTTAGCGCAAAGGCCGCAGATATTATAACCTAACCTGACCAAACCTAACCTATCCAAACGTAGTGTAACTAAACATAACGTGACGAGACAAATATCGCGGCGTCCCAGTGCAAGGCAGAGTACATTGGAGCACATTTGAATGCAGAAATAAACAGAATAGAAGCGAATGGCACAAGTGTTAAAGTAGCCTATCCAAACCTAGTCAAACGTAACATACCCAAACGTAGCGTAACTCAACCTAACATGACGAGACCGCCATCTCTTTCCACCGCGGATACAAGCAGAATGTAGTAGAGCACAGTAGAGCGCAGGAATCCACCGCATTGGAGTGAATAGCACAGAAGCCATAGATATCCTGATATATCCTGACCATGTCTAACTTAACCAAACGCTGCATAACCCAACATGACCTGCCGCCACCACCGCTCCCAGCCTCCCCAGAGAAAAGCACAATGCAGTAGAGCACAGTACCTCAGAGAATTCCACCTGACAACAGCGTATAGCTCGATAGTCGGAGGTATCCTAACCAAACTCAACCTAGGCTAACCTAAACAATCGTAACGTAACTCAATATAACGTGCCGCGACCGCTATTGACGGCCTTCGTAGAGCCATGCAGAGCATATTAGAGCACACTAGAGCGCAGAAGTCCACGGAATAGCAGCGTATAGCGCAAAGGTCAAAGTAGCCTATCCTAACATGGCCAAACGTTACGTAACCAAACGTAAACTAACACAACCTATCAGGACGAGACCACTATTGCTCGCCTGGACAGAGACATGCCGAATGTACTAGGGAGCAGTTGCGCGCGGAAATCCACCGCGTTGCAATGAATAGCACATAAGTCGAAGATATCCTAACCTAATCTAACCGAACCGAAAGTAGCGTCTCTCAAGATAACGTGCACCGACCGCTGCTCCTGGCATCCCCAGAGCCCAGCAGAGTGTAGTAAAGCACAGTAGATTACAGAAATACGTCGAATAACAGAGTACCACATGAGAGTTGAAGCTATACTCAAAAAACATAGTCTAAACTAACCTAACCAATCGTAACGTAACAGAACCTAACGAGCCGCGGCCACTATTCCTCGTCTCCCCATTTATCGAACAGAGTGTAGTAGATCAACGTGGAGCGCAGAAATCCGCAGAATGACAGCGTGCAGCACAAATGTTGAAAATATCCTATCTTAACCCAACCTAATCTAGCTTAACCAAATGTAGCATATATCAACGTAACGTGCGGCGGCCACTGCTCCTGGCCATCCCGCAGCCTAGCAGAATGTTGTAGAGCACAGTAGATCACTGAAGTACGCCGACAAACAGGGCATAGCACGAAAGTCAATGTCTTCCTGACCAAGCATAGCCTAACCTAACTTAATCATACGTGACATAACTCAAAGCAACGTCCCGCGACCACAGCTCCCCGCCTCCCCAGAGCAAAGCAGAATGTAGCAGAGCACTTTAGGTATCAGAAATCCGCCGAAAAGCAGTGTAAAGCACAAAGGTCGAAGTAGACTAACCTAATCTATACAAACGTGACATACACAAACGCTGCCCGGGTCAGCCAAACACGACCGGACCACCATTGCTGACCTACACAGAGACAAGCAGAATGTACTGGAGCACAGAAGTGCGCAGAAGTCAACCTCATTGCAGTGAATAGCACAAAAGTCGAATACAACCTAACCAAACCTGACCTAACCTGACACAACCAAGCGTAGCATAGTTCAACGCAAAGTGCTGCGACCACAGCACCTGGCATCCACAGAGCCAAGCAGAATGTAACAGAGCGCAGTCGGTCACAGAAATCCTCCGAATAACAGTGTATAGCACGTACTTCGAAGCCATCCTAACTAAACAAGCCTAACCTAACCTAACCCATCGTAACGTAACATAACGTAACGTGCTGCGGCCACTATTTCTCTCCTCCCCAGAGCAGAGCTGAGTAAAATAGAGCAATGTAGAGCGCAGAAATCCACCGAATAGAATTTCATAGCACAAAAGTTGAAGATATCCTAACCTCACCCGACCTAACCTAACGGGACCGAACGCAGCATAGCTCAATATAACGTCCCGCGACCACTGATCCTGGCCTTCCCTGATCGAAGCAGAATGTAGTAGGTCACGGTAGATCACAAAAATCCACCGAATAACAGTGTATAGTACGAAAGTCATAGATATCCTAACCAAACTTAACCAAACCTTACCTAACCAAACCTAACCTAACACAAACTGACGTGCCACGACCGCTATTGCTCGCCTCCCCAGAGTCGAACAGAGTATGGTAGAGCATTATAGAGCTCAGATATCCGCCGTATAGCAGTGTATGTTGCAAAAGTCGTGGATGTCCTATCCCAACCTGGCCCAACCTACCATAACCAAGCGTAGCATAACTGAACATAAGGCCTCGACAGCTGCTGCTGGCATCCCCAAAGCCAAGCAGAATATAGTAGGGCAATGTGGAGCCCAGGAATCTACCGAACGGCAGTGTATAGCACAAAAGTCAAAGAAATCCTTACCAAGCCTTCACAACATACCCTAACGAAACGTAACATAAACAAACCAAACGGGCCGAGACCACTATTTCTGGCCACCCCGGAGCAGAGCAGAAAATATTAGAACGTAGCAGAGCGTAGAAATCGGAGGATAGCAGTTTAGTGCACAAATGCCTAAGTATCCAATCCTAACCTCACAAAACATAACGTATCCAATCGTGTCATTTCTCTACCTAACGTACCAAGAACACTGTTGCTGACGTCCTGAGAGCCAAGCAGAACGTACTAGAGCACTCTAGAGCGCAGGAGTCTACCGAATAGCATGGTATAGCACAAAAGTCAAAGCTGTCCTATCCTAATATGTCCAACCCTTACACAAACAAACGTAACATAACGCAACCTAACGCACCCCGATCACAATTTCTGGCCTCCCGAGGGCCAAGTAGAATACAGTAGAGTGCATTCGAGCCCATAAATCCAACGAACAACAGTGTAGAGCACGAAAGTTAAAGCTATGCTTACCGAACCTAACCTAACATAAATTAACTAAACGCAATCTAACTCAAGCTAACGTGCCGAGACCAACAGTGCTGGCATTCCCCGGCCTAAGAATAATATAGCAGGGCACAGTACAGCGCAGATATACTCCGATAAACAGTGTATATCACGGAAGTATATGTTGACCTGGCCGAGCTTAACCTAACTTTATCCACCGAAACGTAACCTAACTCAATCTAACGCGCCGGGTCTACTACTACTGGCCGCCACAAAGCCAAGCAGAACATATTACAGCGCAGTAGACCGCAGAAGTCCACCGACTAGCAGCGTACGGCACAAACGTTTAAGATACTCCATCCTAACGTAACCAAACGTATCATAAGCAAACGTAGCTAAGCTCAACCTTACGTGCCGGGAATACTACTGCTGGCCGCCCCAGAGCCAAGCAGAATATGCTAGAGCACAGCAGAGCGCAGGAATCCACCTCAATGCAGTGTATAGCACAAAATTCGGACATACCCAGCCCTATCCGGAACTCCCCGGACTTATCCAAACGTAGTGTAGCTAAGCATGACGTGACAAGACCAACATTTCTGACCTCCCAGAGACAAGCAGAGCATATTAGAGTGCATTAGAGCGCAGAAATCCACAGCATTCCAGGGAATGGCGCAAAGCTCGTAGACAACCTAACCTAACCAGAGATAATATAACCTGAACGAACACAGCATAACAAAACATGACGTGCCGCGACCAGTGCTCCTGGCTTCCCAAGAGTAGACCAGAATGTAGTAGAGCACTATAGATAGCAGAAATCAGCCGAAAAGCAGTGTAAAGCGCAAAAGTCAAAGTAGCATATCCTAACATAGCCAAACGTGACATACTCAAACGTAGTCCAGATCAGCCTAACATGTCGAGACGATTATTGCCGGCCTCCACAGGGACAAGCAGTATGTACTAGAGCACAGTAGTGCGCAGAAATCCACCGAATAGCAGTTCATAGCACGAAAGTCAAAGAAATCCTAACCGAGTCTTCCTAACCTAGCCTAACCAAACTTAGCATAACTCAACATAACGTGCCGCGACCACTTCTGCGGGCATCCACGGAGCCAAGCAGAATATAGCAGAGAACTGTAGATCACAGAAATACACCGAAAAGCAGTGCACAGCACGAAAGTCAAAGTCATCCGAACCTAACTTAACCTAACCATTCCTTACCGGGCACAACCTAACTCTAACTACCGGGCCACGACTTCTATTGCTCGCCTCCCCAGAGTCGAGCGGAGTATAGTAGAGCAATGTAGAGCGAGGACATCCTCCGTATAGCAACGTGTGGAACAAAACTCTAAGCTACTCTGTCCCAACCTTACCAAACGCAGCATAAGCAAACGTACCTGAACTCAACCTAATGTGACGATACCACTACTGCTGGCATCCCCGGAGCCGAGCAGAACTTACTAGAGAACTGTAGAGCGCGGAAATCAAGAGATTCTCAGTATACAGCGCAAAAGTCATATCTATTCGGATCTAACCCAAGCTAACAAAACCTAACCGAACGTAGACTACGTCAACGTTACGTGCCGTGGCCGCCGTTGGTGGCATTCGCAGTTCTAAGCATAATATGGTAGAGCACAGTACAGAGCAGGAATACCCAGAATAGCAGTGTATAGCACGAAAGTCTAAGTTAACCCGACCGAGCTTAATCTAATCTAATCCAACGAAACGTAACTTAACTCAACCTAACATGGCGTGACCACGACTGCTGGTCTCCGCAGGGAGAAGCAGAATGTACTAGAGCACTGTAGAGCGCAGAAATCCATCGCACTGCGGGGAATTACGCCAAAGCCGTGGATATCCTAACCTAACATGACCTAGTTTAACCTATCCAAGCGAAGCATACCCTACCTTGACGTGTCGCGCCCACTACTCGTTGCCTCGCCGTACCAAAGCAGAATGCAGTAGAGCACATTAGATCACAGAAACCAACCGAATAACAGTGTATATCAATTCAGCGCTCTTCTGTGTTCTACTGCATTCTGCTGGCCCAGGGGCGCCCGGCAATATTGGTCGCAGCTAGTCATATCGAGTTAGGATTTGTTTGGTAACGCTATATTTGTTTGGGTTGGGTTTGGATAGCTTTAACATCTCTGCTATACACTGCAGTTCTATGGATTTCTGCTCTCCACCCTCCTCCAATATGTTCTGTTTGGTCCTGAGTAGGCCAGCAATAGTGGGCGCGTCACGTAAGGTCGAGTTATGTGACGTTCGGTTACGTTCCAGTTGGTAAGGTTTTGAGGGCCTAGCTTTGTCTTTTGCGCTGTACACTGCTATACGGCGTATTCCTGCACTCTAATGTGCTCTAATATGTTCAGCTTCTCCCTGGGTGGACCAGCATTTGTCGCATCGGCACATTACGTTGTTTTAGGCTACGCTTGCTTATGTTAGGATAAGACATTTTAGGCTAGGATACCTTCGACTTTTGTGATTTACACTCCAATGGACCGGATTTCTGTGCCTACTGTGCTCTAGCATATTCTGGTTGGCTCTGTGGTAGTCAGCAATCGTGGTCTTCTCACGCTAGGTTTTGTTACGTTACGTTTGGTTATGTTACGCTTGGCTAGGTTAGGAAGGGATACATATGACTTTTGTGCTATACCCTGCTATCCGTCGTATTTGTGCGCTCTACATTGCTCTACTATACTCTGCTCGACCCTGGGAAGGCCAGTAACAATGGTCCAGGCACGTTAGTTTGATTTTGGCTACGTTTGGTTATGTTAGGTTTGGTTTGAGTATGAGAGGGTAGCATTGACTTTTGTGCCATACACTGCTATTCAGCGAACTTCTGCGATATACTGTGCTCCGATATGTTCTGATTGGCTATGCGGAGGCCAGCAATAGTGGTCTCGGCACGTTAGGCTGAGATACGCTACGTTCTGTTTAGTTAGGATAGGTCATTTGATATCTTCGAGTTTTGTGCTTTACGCGGCGTAGCGGCGGATATATGCGCTCTACTGTGCTCTAGTAGGTTCCGGTTTTCTCCGTGGAATTCAGCAGTAGTGGCCTAGGCACGTTAGGTTGGGTTAGGTTACGTTTGGTTTTATTACGTTTGATTAGGTTAGGCAACGATAGCTATGACTTATGTGCTATACACTGATATTCGTTGGATTTCTGCGCTCCGCAGTGCTCTAATACGCTCTGCTTGGCTCTGAGGAGGCCAGGTATAATGGTCTCCGCACGTTTGATTCTGTTAGGCTACGTTTGGTTTGGTTATGTTAGTCAGGGTTAAGCTTACACAGCTCCGACCTTCGTGGTGTACAATTCTATTCCTTGGATTTCTGCCAACTGCCGTGCTCTAATATGCTCCGCAAGTCTCTGGCGATGCCAGCAATTGTCGTCTCGGCGCGATAGGCTAAATTTTATTACGTTTTGCCGGGTTACGTTATTTTGGTTTAGGTTCGGTCATCTTTGACTTTTGAGCTCAACACAGCTATCTCATGGAATTCTGGGCTCTACAGTGCTCCACTATATTCTGCTTGCTTCTGGGGACGCCATTAATAGTGGCCGTGGCACGTTAGGATGTGTTATGTTACGTTTGGTTGTGTTAGATTCTTCTGGGTTAGGCTAAGATATCTCTGACTTTTGTGCTTTACACTTCTGTACGGCGGATTGCAGCGCTTTACTGTGCTCTGGTATATTCTGGTTGGCATTGGTGAGGCCAGCAGTAATGTTATCGTCACGTCAAGTTTATTCAGTCTACGTTTGATTAGGCTAGGTTAGGTCAGAGAGGTATCTTTGACGTTTGTGCTATTCGCTGCTCTCTGCAGGCTTTCTGCGCTCTCCTGTGCTATAGTATATTCTCCTCGGCTCTGGGGAAGCCAGAAATTGTGGTCGCGTCACGTTAGGTTGAGTTATGTTACGTTTGGATATATCACGATTGATTTGGTTATGAGAGGGTAGCCTTGACCTTTCTGCTATACACCGTCATTCGGCGGACATCCGCACCCTACTGTGCTCTAATACGTTCGGCTTGGCTCTGGGAATGACAGCAATGGTGGTCGGCGCACGTTATGTTCGGTTACGTTGCGTTCGGTTTTGTTGCAATTGGTTAAGCCCGGAAATGATGTCTTTGTCTTCTGTGATACACACTGCTTTTCGGTGGACTTCGGCGCCATACTGTGATCTGGTATGTTCGGGTTTGCCCTGCGAAAGACAGCAATAGCGGTCTCTTCTTCGCTCTACTGTAATCTGATATGCTCTGCTTTGCTCTGTAGTGGCCAGAAATAGCAGCCTCGGCGCGTTAGGTAGAGCTAGGTTGCGCTTTGTTAGGTTACGTTTGCTTGGGTTGGGTTAGGATATCTTTGACTTCAACGCTGTACACTGCAGTGATGTGGATTTCTGCGTTGCATTGTGCTCCTGTATGTTCTGCTCGTCTTTGGGGATACCAGCAATAGTGGTCTCGGCACGTTATGTTGAGATAGTCTACGTTTGGATAGGTCATGTTGGCTTTGATTAGGTTTGAATAACTTCGACTTTTCATCTATACACTGCTATTCTATGTATTTCTGCGCTCTACTCTCCTCTGTTATGCTCTACTTGTCTCTGCGGAGGACAGCAATACCGGTCGTGGCACGTCAGGTTGCGCAAGGTTACGTGAGGTTATGTTAGATCAGGATATGTATGGTAAAGGTACCTTTGTCTTTTGTACTATATACTGCTATTCGGTGGATTTCTGCTCCCTACTCTGCTCTAGTATGCTCTGCTTTGCTCCGGGGTGGCCTGCAATCGTGTTCGTGGCACGTCAGGTTTCGTAAGGTTACGTGAGGTTATGTTCGGTCAGGATATGTGCGGTAAGGATAGCTTTTTGACTTTTGTACTATACACTACTCTTCGGTGGATTTCTGCTCTCTACTCTGCTCTAGTATGCTCTGCTTTGCTCCGGGGAGGCCCGAAACAGTTGTCTAGGCACGTTAGTTTGTGTTATGTCACTTCTGGCTCGGTTAGGCTAGGACAGCTTAGATTAGGATAGATTTGACTTTTGTGCTTTACACTTCCATGCGGCGGATTTCTGCGCTCTACTGTGCAATCGTTTATTCTGCTTGGCTCTGGAGAGGTCAGAAATAGAGTCCTAGGCACGTCAGGTTTATTTGTGTTACGTATGGTTATGTTACGCTTGGTTAGGTTAGGTCTGGATAACCTTGAATTTTGCGCTTTACACTGCCATTCGGGGAATTCCTGCGCTCTTCGCTGCTCCATTATATCCTGCTAGACTCTGGGGAGTCCAGTAATAGCGGTCGCTGTGCGTTAGGTTCAGTTATGTTACGCTTGATTACGTTACGAGTGGTTAGGTTAGGAGAGGATAACTTTGACCTCTGTGCAATACCCCCTTACTCGGTGGATTGCATCGCTCTACACTGCTCTACTATACTCTGCTCGTCTCTGTGGAGCACAGGAATATTGGTGGTTGCACAACAGATTGAGTCAGTTTACGTTTGGTTAGGTTAGCTTAGGTTAGAATTGGAGAGGGTAGCTTCGACTTATGTCCCATGCACAGCTATTTGGTGGATTTCTGCGCTCGACTGTGCTCTAATATGCTCTGCCTGGCTCTGCGGAGGACAGCAATGGTGGTCTCGGCACTCTATGTTCAGCTACGCTACGTTGGCTTACGCTACGTTTGGTTAGGGTAGGAGAGGTTTGTTTGGCATTTGTGCTACGCACTGCTCTTCGGTGGATTCCTCCATTCCACCGTGCTCTACCAGACCCTGCTTGGCCCTGTGGAGCCCAACAGTAGTGGTCGTGGCAAGTTAAGTTTAGTTGCTCTCCGTTTCGTTAGGTTTTGTTGGTTTGGGTTACATTTGGATAGGTTTGGTTAAGTCAGGTTATGTTTGGTTAGGATGAATATGTCTATTGTGTTATACACTGGTATTCGGCGGACGTCTGCGATCAACTGAGATATAATATAGTCTGATTTCCTCTGGGGACACCAGCACTAGTGGTGGCAGCACGATAGATGTGGTTACGTTACGTTTGGTTAGGTTTCGTCAGGATAACTTGGACTTTAGTGCTGTATATTGCATGCGGTGGCTCTCTGCCATCTACTGTGCTCTAGTATATTCTGCTTGGCTCTGAGGAAGAAAGCAATTGTGGTCTCGGCGCGACAGGTTTAGTTAAATTACATTTGGTTATGTTAGGTGAGATTAGGTTTCGTTAAGACGGTTTTGGCTATTGGTCTTTACATTGCAATGCGGCGGTTTTCTGTGCAGTACTGTGCTCTATTATATTCTCCGTGGCTCTTAGGATGTCAGCAACAGTGGCCTCGACTCGTTAGGTTTCCTACGCAACCTATCCGAGCGTAACACAACCAAACGTAACTTAACTCAACATATCGCGCAGCGACCACTGTCGCTGGCCTCCCCAGAGTCTAGAAGATTATAGTAAATCACAGCAGATGTCAGAAATCCACGGAAGAGCAGTGCGCACCACGAAAGTCAAAGCTGTCCAAACCTAGCCCAAACGAACATAACCCAACCACATGTAGCCTAACTGAACCTAACTTGCCGAGACCAGGATAGCTGGTCTCTCCAGAGCCAGGCAGAGAATATTAGGGGACAGTAGAACGCAGAGAATCCACCGAACATCAGTGCACAGCACAAAAGTCGAATATACCCTATCCCAAACTGGCCCATTCTAACCAAACCAAACGTATACTAAATAAACCTGACGAGACGAGTCCACTATTGCTGGCTTTCCTATCGCCAAGCTGATCATATTAGAGGAGTGTGGAGCGCAGAATTCCATAGGAAGGAAATGTATGGAGAAAAGTCACAGCTCTCTTAACCAAACTCAGACCAACCTAACCCAACCAAGCGTAACGTAACCTAACCTAACGCGCCGAGACCACTATTTCTTGCCTCCCCAGCACCAAGCAGAATATACTTGTGCACAGTAGAGCACAGTAATCCAACGCAATGCAATGTATAGCACAAAAGTCAAAGATATTCAAACCTAACAGGTCCCAATCTAACCTAACCGAACGTAGCCAAACTAAACATAACGTGCCGAGAATACTATTTCTGGCAGCTCCAGGGACAGGCAGAGCATATTACAGCAATGTAGAGCGCATAAATCCACCGGGTATCGGTGTACTACATAAAAGTCAAATTTACCATACCCTAACCTAACCGAATGTAGCATATCCAACCGTCATATATCCCAAACTAACGTGCCGAGACCACAATAGCTGGCCTACCCAGAGCCAAGCAGAACACACTGGAGCACAGTGGAGCGCAGATATCCACCGAACAACTGTTTATACCACGAAAGTCAAAGCTATCCAAAACTAACCCAAGCTAGCGTAGCCTACCCAAACGTAGCGCAACCCTACCTAGCGTGCCGAGACCGCTATTACTGGCTTTCCCAGAGTCGCGCAGAGTGTAGTAGAGCCAAGTAGAGCGCAGAATTCCACCAAATGGCAATGACAGCACAAACGTCAAAGATATTCTAACCGAAGCAGACATACCCTAACCTAACCAAACGTGGATTAACTAAGCCTAACGAGCCGAGACCTCTATCGCTGGCCTCCCCTGAGCCAAACAGAAAAATTAGAGCACAGTAATGCGCAGAGATTCACCGAATAGCAGTGTGTAGCGAAAAAGTCGAAGCCACTCTGCCAAACCGAACCTAACCTAGCCTAAACAGAAGAAACATTGCACAGTCTATCGTGATACGACCGCCATTACGGGCCCCCAGTGTCGAGTAGGGTATAGTAGGGCAACGAAGTGCGCAGAAAGCCACCGAATTGAGGCGAATACCGCAAAAGGCAGAGCCATCATTAAAAAACCTAACATAACCTAGCCAAACCAAACGTAACATAACACATCCTAACGTGCCGAGGCCAACATTGCTGGCCTCCACGGAGCCAATCAGGACATATTTGGGCAGTGTAGAGCGCAGGAGTCCACCGAATAGCGGTGTATGGCACATAAGCCAAATATACCCTTACTTAACCGTACCTAACCTAACCTATCCAAACGAAACCTAACCCAAACTACAGAGACAAGACCGCCAATGCTGGCCTCCCCAGAGAAGAGTAGAGTATTATCCAGCATCGAGGAGCGCTGGAATCCACCGAATGTCAGCCTATAGCGCAAAGGTTGAAGATATCATATCCTAACACAGCCAAATGTAACACAACCGAACGTGACCCAACGCATGCTAACGCGACACGGACAACAGTTCTGGCCTCCCCGGAGCAAAGCAGAGAATATTAGGTAAGAGTAGAGCGCAGAAATCCAGCGAGCAGCAGTGTATAGCGCAAAAGTCGAAGCGATCCTGTCCTAACATAGCTAAACGTAGCATAACAGAAAGTAATCGAAGCCAACCTAACATGCGGAGATCACTGTTGCAGGCCCCACAACCCAGAGACAAGCAGGACATACCAGAGCACAGCAGAGCGCAGAATTCCAGCGAGAAGTAGTGCATAGCACAAAAGTGGAAGCTATCACCTCAAGACCCAGCCAATCGAAACATAGCAAAGCGTAACGTGACAAAACCTAACGTGCCGCGACCTCGATCGCCGGCGTCCCAAGAGCAAAGCAGAGCATTTTAGATCACGATAGAGCGCAGAAAAGAAACGAATAGCAGTGTACAGCGCAAAAGTCGAAGCCACCCTGACCTATCCTAACCAAACGTAACATATCCAGCCGTAACATAACTCAACCAAACGTGCCAAGACCACAGTTGCTGGCCACCTCAGAGCCAAGCAGAATATACTGGAGCAGAGTAGTTCGCAGAAATCTACCGCATTGCAATGTATAGCGCAAAAGTCAAAGATATACTGACGAAACCTAACGTAACGTAACGTAACACGAACTATCGTGCTGCCACCACCATTGCTGGCGTTCCCAGAGGCAAGCAGAATACGATAGAGCACAGTAGTGTGCAGAAGTCCATAGGGAAGCAGTGTTGAGCACAAAAGTCAAAGATACCCTTACCTAACCCATCCTGACCTAACCTTACCAAACGTAATCTGACTTAAGCTAACGGGCGGCGAACAGTATGGCTGGCCTCCGCAGAGTCAAGCAGAGCGTAATAGGGGACGACAGAGCGCAGAAGTACACCGCATTGCAGTGTACAGCACAAAAGTCGAACTTACGCTATCCCAACATGACCAAACGTAATTGACCCAAAATTGCGAGCCGATTCCAATATTGCAGTCGTTGCCAGAGCAAAGCTGAAAATATTAGGACACTGCAGGGCGCAGAAATCCACATAACAGCAGACTATAGCACTAAAGTCAAAGCTGCCCTCTCCTAACACAACCAATCGTGACATATCTCAACCCACCGTGCCGCGACAACTATTGCTGGCATCCCGAGAGTGGAGCAGATTATAGTAGAGCCAGTGTAGAGCGCAGAAATCCACCGAATTGCGGTGTATAGCACAAAAGTCAAAACTATCCTATCCTGACATATCCAAACGTAATATAGCCGAACGCATCACAACTTAACCTCACTTGCCAAGATCAATATTGATGGCCTCTCGAGGGCAAAGCAGAATACACTAGAGCACAGTAGATCGAAGAAGGCCACCAAATAGCAGTGTATAGCAAAAAAGTCAGAGATATCCTACCCCAAACTTACCGTGCGTAACAAAACCAAGCGTCATATATCACAACCTGAAGTATTGAAACCACTGTTGCTGGCCTCCCCAGAACCAAGCAAAACATACTAGACCACCGTAGAGCGCAGAAGTCCACCGAATAGCAGTGTATAGCACAAAAGCCTAAGCCATCCACACCAAACATAATCTAACATATCCTAACCGTACGTTACCTGACTCAAACTGCCTGAATCCACAGAGCCAGGCATGGCATAATAGAGAAGAGTAGAGAGAAGAAATCCATAGAATCGCATTGTATAGCGGCAAAGTCCAAGCTGTCCATACCTAATAGATGTTGACGTAACAAGCCAGACGTATTGTATTTCAACCTAACGTGCCCAGACCACCATTACTGGCCTCCCGAGAGCCAAGCATAGCATACTAGGGCACAGTGAATTGTAGAGATCCACAGAATAGCAGTGTATACGACGAAGTTCAAATCCATCCAAACCTAACCCAAATTAACCTAACGTAACCAAACGTATCATAACTGAAACTAAAGGCCGAGACAGCTATTGCTGGCATCCCCATAGTATAGCAGATTATTATGGAGCAACGTAGAGCGTAGAAGTCACGAAGCCGCCATACGGCGCCGCGCTTGCAGCCTCCGCCGCCCTACGCGCGAGGAGCACGCGCTACGCTCGCGGGCTCTCTCCGCGGCCTCCTTCTGTAGCATAACCGCATCGCAGAAGGAGGTCACCGCACGCCACGCACCTAAGCCCTCCGTCATCCGCGCCACGACGACTGAGAGCGAAAGGTCCTTACCCACCGCGCGACACAGTACCCATCGCTCGCGAGCCCACGCCGGACATACCTCCAGCGTGTGCTGCGCCGTGTCCCGCCCTTCCCCGCAGTGATGACACCGCGTGTCACGTTCCCGCCCGATACGACACAGGTACTCCCCGAAGCACCCGTTCCCGGTTAGCACCTGTGTCAGGCGAAATGTGTTCCGGCTGCCGCTGCGCCCCCATGCATCCAACACGGGGAGCACAGCCTCGATCACCCGGTGCCGCCCGCTACTCGGCTTCCACAGCCGAGCTCGCCAGGCGGTCATCAAAGGCTCTCGAACCATTCGCCTCAACGAAACGGACCCCTCTTCAGGAGCACCGCCGCCGCCAGCGTGTAGGAGAC